>NC_092187.1:17333225-17633392 GCF_043641665.1 Enoplosus armatus
GCACACCGGCGTTGCCTCCCCCTTTTTCACTTCCTCTTTGTTTTTGTTTTTCTTGTAATGGTTAATTATGAGATCTAGAAGAAAGGAGTGCATGAAGTTCATTCAATTTCCCTCAACAACACCAGATGTCACTTGATGTATTTCTGTATTCTGTGTTTCTCAGAAATGACCACACGCCCATCAATAAAAGATCATCTGCAATGCATCACGTTATAAACCTTGACTATTAATCCTACAGAGGAAATTGTTAGGAAACTGCTATCACAGCAATTCACAGCGAGTCCCTAAAGGGATATTGCACAAAAGGAGTCAAAAGTCCAGCATTAAGCACACACACACACACACACACACACACACACACACACACACACACATTAAATCTATTTTTTAGGGGTCAATGTTTGAATAAGACGCACAACTTGTACCTTCTCACAAAATATGTTTATGTAAAATGCAAAAAATTCGGACCTTTATGATGAGAATAAGTGCCAAAAACAAACGAGGGAGGTTTGTTTTCCCACACGCACATCCTTCACGTTCAGCTCGAGTCGAGTATGAATTAGACACCATTTGGTTTGCTTTTATTTCACCTGTCTTACCTGATCTATTCCGGTCACGGCTGTCATCTTTGTTTGTCCTGGACACATCTGCTATGGAAGCTGTTGCCGCTGACATGGTGCTGGCAGACAGACAGCCCCGCAGCCCGCTCTTTGGTTGTGCGTAAAGACTGCGCAACGGCGCTCCTCTGCTCCCGGTACAGGGTAAACAAGCCGGGATTCCGTCGCTGGAGTCGTGCGTGAGCTTCTCCGTGCGATCGTGTTCGCCTCTCTACCTCCCAGTGAACAGCTTGTCATCCGCTGAGTCCTCCCTCAGCGCTTCCTCACCGCATCATTCACTTCTTCTAATGCCCCGGTTTGGACAGCGCGCTGAGGCTCCTGTCGCGCAAGCGGATGAGCCCTCGAGAGGAGAGATATGAACGCGATCTGCCGAGACCTTGTCGACCAACGCAAAAAATGACTTTGTGGATTACACCAGGTCAGGTCAAGTTGGATGTCGGAGCTGCGCTTTGTGAGCAACTACAGCGGCAGTGAGCCGCTCTTTGCTGGCAGTGTGTCGCACCGCTGTTCTGTTTGAGCCTATCAGGATGTGGTGCTTCAGTGTTGGAAATGTGCAAAACACACACAAACAGTGACGTAAAGCTCGTCTTTAAGGCGCGCGAGGCCACTAAGAGGGTTCTGTTTGCCACTGCACAGCTTACACATTTCTACAGTTAATGTTTGCACGCACGCACGCACACACACACACACACACACACACACACACACACACACATCAGGTTTAAGTGGTTGAGAGAGCTTCAAATCAAATAGAGCTGGTTCATAAAGACATGTGTCGCTTTTGTTAGCCTCTATAGCATCCCTGAGGAGTTTACATTCATGAACTGAGGCTCAACACAGGCTTTAAGTGAAATTAACTGTGCATGAAAAACATTTGACTGCACAATGTCCTCTGTTTGGTAACCACAATGCTTCTGACTACACCTGTGTGTGGTAACATCTCAAACAGATTCACTTTCAGTTCCCGCTCTCCCGCTGTGTGTCACAGGTCGGTTGGGCTTGTGGGCTTTAACTGTGCAAACAATGCAAAATGAGTAACCATGGATGTTTGCTTACGTGGAAATGTGATGATGATAATATGCAGCTTTAAGTGAAACAAAAGCAATCTGAAAATGTCTTGAGGGAAAAAATACCTGTTCTCTAACACGGGGGAAAATCTATCTTTACTTGCACACATACAAACATCAAAGATACAGACTCAAATGAAGGTTCCTGTTTTCACTTTGCATTCCCATCTGAAAGCAGCTCTTTCCTCTTGTTGAAACTGCACATCGGTCTAACGTCATTGAGAATTCTGGGCATGCATGAGACTGTTTCTGCTGTGGGTGATAAGTGTCTCCACAGGCGCAGCCCTGTTCACCTGAGCAGACCCCCACACGCCACCTCAGACACACTGGGATCCTCTGTTCAGACAGCAGTTTGCATCATTCATGAATATATTAGCATAGCTGATTAAAAATGTTCATACTTGAGAGTTAATGCTCAAGACTTGTGTTCATAGCGGTCCTAAGAGATGCTGTTTATTGTGCCCTCTGTGTTATGGAGTATCACTGTACTTTAGGATACCCTCATCTAGAGCAAACGTGTCAAGTTAGGAAGCAGAGCTGTGTGTTAAGGTTGTTTTATGGTTGTGAACATGAAACAAGCCTCCTAAAATGTCTACATTGGTGCAACTCTTGAAAAGAGGCTGGAAATCAGCTCCCAGTGTCACTGCTAAAGTTGAATTTTAATGAAGATATAGTTGGAAGCAAGCCAAATCTCAAAATTTGTGCCTCTCATTTTCATTAACTGCTCTACTCTTTGGATTCTATGAATTCAGTGTTCAAGAATATTTTACATTATTTTTAGTGGTAGACAAGGAGGAGGAGGAGGAGGAGGAGGATGAGGAGGAAGATAGAGAAAGAGACAGAGTGGATGAGGACATTTTGAGAAATTAGTCTGCTTAAAGTGTTCAAGTTTTCTCTTCTGATTCGGAGACGGTTGCTACAGCAACAGTTAATGTGGTCTTCTGGCATAGTCTCAGCGGGTACAGTTTGGACTCTCAGTGCCTTCCACTTTATTCTCTGCCCAGGCTTGTGTGCTCTGTGCACTCCAATAGACATCCAGGAGGCTCGCTAATGAAACCCGGGACAGTCAATAATGCCTCTTTTTACCATAGCGAGTATCTTGCTTAGCAAGAGGCACGTAAATGAAGTGAAAGAAACAGTGAGAGGCAAAAAAGGATGGGAGAAAAGAAGACATAAGTCACTTGATCAAAAGGAAATTATTGTCCGGCTGTTGTTATTTTTTTATTCTGATCTGACAAGAGAGACAGAGAAAGATGAGGCAGGTGAGCCTGGTGTCCGCACTGCCCCTGACACAGTGTGACATCGTGGCTCTGCTGTGTGTGTGTGTGGGGGGGCACTCCATCACAGAGGTAATTAAGCAGAGCAGGAGGGGCCCCGTCAACACTGCGGCTCGAACCAGGCCACATATGGCTGGGGGTCTGGGTGGAGGACACTGAAGGTGCCCCCTCCGAAGCGTCCTTGGTGAGTTCCTGAAGTGATAAAAACAAACATCCAGCGAGATGTTAATGTTAACTGCTCGACTACCCAGCACCAGCCATGAGGCAATTATTTTATTCAAAGGCTTCCTCTATGTAGGGGATGAAGAGCTTTGTTGAGTGATATGCAAATAAGGCCCACTGTGGGCCACTCTTACAAGTATGAGTCATCATAAACCTGCGAAACAACTGATACATGAAGTTTTTTAAGAATAAAGTGCTTAAGAATGGAATTCTTCCCAGAAACCATTTAATGTTAATGTCAGAGTTTCATTAAGGATGGACTGTCTGTACTCCTGAGAAATGCACATGGTTGACAACCCTTGTGAAGTGAAGGAGAGACCATCTCTCTCTCTCTCTCTCTCTCTCTCTCTCACACACACCTCACACACACACACACACACACACACACACGCACACACACGCCTGGTGATCTGTCCATAACATCATTAATGCTCCTTTCTCTGTCTTGCGTCTGTAATCTCCGAACAAATCACTTGTTCAGGCTGGATTGTGGCCACCAGCGACTGGGCCGCTCCATAAATCGGCACCTCTGTACACTCGCTGGGAGGGAGCGAAAAATAGAAGAGAGAGAGGGGGCGGGGGAAACGGGTGGCAGGTAAGAAGAATGAGACTTTAGGAGGAAATTGAGTTGATCAAGCATTTCTTTGCCACAGTGCTTCCTCAGACGTGTACAGCTTGCAAGGCATGGGTAACAGATACACAGCACTTCACTGACACCACAGAGGATGAGGGACAGTATTGCTGGGAGGAGAAACTGAGTCAGTCAGGAATACTTTTTTTGGCAAGGATTTGTTTAGTAAGGCAGATTGAATTGCACCTTTACTTTAATATCCTTAAGCTTATATGAAACAGAATTTCACATCCTGCTGGTGATTGGTTTTTATCACACAAGTGCATTATAGCTGAAGCATTAAATGTGAGAGGCACTAAAAGAAATAACCCTTTGAGAATTTAAAACAGAGTGGTTAAACTGAATTTGGCTTTTGGTGCTGACTCAGCGAAAACAGGACATGCTAACGGCTCTGTGAGCCTGTACTAAAGCTGTAGGTTGTATTAGCTTAATGCTAATCTCAACAGATGTTATTCTCGACAGTGTTAGCATGCTAATGCTTAGGAGGCAATGTTTACCATGTTCCCCATTTTAGTTTGGCATGTTAGCATGCTACTTGTAGCTAATTGCTAATTAGCACAAAACAAAGTGCGGCAGAGGCTTAGACTTAGACTTAGACTTTTAATTAATCCCACAGTGGGGAAATTTACACGTCACAGCAGCAAAGACAGAAAGGTGCAGAAACACACAGCAGACAGCACTGTGTCAATAAGAATCAGAAGTATTTTTTAAAAAAAAGAAACAACAATATACAAATAATAAATACAGATATTAAAGATATGGGGGACAAAATAAATATATACACGGAAAGAGTATGTACAAATTGTGCAGATTTATGTGCAGTGTGCAGATTTATGATGGGAATATCAGTTTTGCAGATATTTAGTCATAAAGCAATATTGGACAAATTCAAATTTTGACCTGAGGAGGCCGCTAGATGAAGTTGAGGCCAAAGAAATCACCAAAGTTATTGAAATTCATCCTGACAGGTACATGAATGTTTGTGCCAAATTTCATGGCAATCCATCAAACAGTTATCTGGACATTTCACTCAAAATCTCATGATGGGGCAAGAGAAAGAGAGGATGAAAAAAAAAGGATGTATAAGTAAAGAGGGAGAACGTGAAGGAAAGCACGAAACATAGCGAGGGAATTGCATCAGTTTCATTGAGTCACAGCCACCCTGCAAGTTCTTTAAGTGCTTGGACATCCATGTGTGCAGAGCAGTGTTAATATGACTGGTGCAACTGGGGACGATTCCCACTGAGGTATTGACAGAGAGCTGACAGCAGGGTGGCCCATCGGTGCTGAAGACAACAAATGAGAGAGTCTGGAGGGTGGCAGGAATAAATGTGCTGAAAGAAAACAGGAGCGAGAAGGAAAGTAATAAGGTAGCTCGGCCTGAACAAGGTGGGAAAACTAAGGGAAGACAGAGATAGACAAAAAAATAGACATCCAGTGCACTGTGCTGGGTTGTTAATTTCCGGCAAATATGGAAAGCTGTATCACTTTTCTAGAGTTTTGCAAAGGAGCAACACACCAGAAAAAGAAAAGACAAGCCACTGAGTTTGATAACAGAGAAAATAGAAATCTGCTCTTCATATCAGGGCTGCCACGGTCTGGTGGCTCCACTGTGAAGTTTCATCCACTTCTTATCTCGGGTCTGTCTCTCTGTACGTTCATCCTCATCCATTCACAGGCCAAAATATACAAGCTGCACCTTCTTATTGAGGACATCTGAAGAACTAAGCCTCAGCAAACCTTATTATTGCAGTACATGATGTCCACACAGATTTCTAAACTGAACATTGTCTCTGGGTCCAGTAGAGCTTTTACTAAAACCACTTCATACTGAGTAATTGCTCAAGTAGAGACTGGATGCAGATCTATAATAAACATTGTTGTGTATCTGAGATAAACAGTGTCTTTCTAGGTTGTGTTTGTGTATGTGCACATTGGGATTTGTTTAGCTGCATCCCACTAGACTTTTTATTTACACGCTACTGCCAAATGACTCATTCTCAAATGATTTCTGTTATTCTTGTTTCTTTCAGTGAGCTTTGGATGCAGCCATGTTGCGGCATGTCATTTCACGATGTTCCGTACAAGCTGATGAGATGTAAGATGTTCTGTATAATAAGCTATTCAGGTCTGGTGTCTTACAACATCATTTGTTCAATGGTGCAGAGTAGACAGTGTTCAGTTATGGGTGGTGTTTTTCGTCATTAGACGTGCTCCTTTAGGCTGCAGCATAATTTAATTTAGTGCTGGTGCGTGCGAGTTCACACATATTTACATATCCGCCAGAATAAAAACAGGTGTGAAGCTCTGGTGAATAAATTAGTTATTAGGTTTACTTAAGAGTGAATTGAGAAATAATAATAATGTTCCATGAAATAATGCGGTTTGGTCTTGTGGGAGGGTGTAACCAGACAGATATAGAGAGAGGCAAAGTCAGGGGTGCTCTAGCTAATGGGACCATAGATAATACAGCTCTTCTGAGGCCATTCTGGTCATTTGCTTGAATAGACCTCAAATTATCATCATCTAATCCAGCTCAACGATTTCTAATTAGTACATAATGATAGGATGACCAACCCTCTCCAGTGGCTGTGAATGTGAATGACATGTCTTTTTTGTCCCACCTCCGCTCTGTGAATGAGACAGAGACGTGAATCATGCTGTCTGTGGTGATGTATTGTTACTATTACAGCAATTCATCACTATCATCGAGTGAATCTCTTTCATGTACCTTCAGTTTCTGTGATTGAATGTAGGACATTTCCACAGGGCGTCTGTCGTGTGATGTGTTCAGATCCAACCAAGAACAACGGTTATGAAATTCTATTTTGTCTAGGACCTCACTCCCACAAAGTAATTTGTTTGTTGAGTTTTGTGAAAAACTTCAATTTGCATCACCCACACACAGGAAATATAGGGGGGGGGGGGGGGGGCTAACCCTAATCTCATGTTCAGCACGCAAAAATGGCAGGAAGCTGTCGCACCCACTTCCTTTACAGGAATGGAGAACTGCTGACTTGCTTCACTACAGAATGCAAAGGACAGGTTTCATCATTTGCATTCGCATTCAATAAGTTTAATCAAAAATGGTTTATGTCCTGAGCAGTTGTCATTTTAGGACATCTCACATTCAGTTTGTCAGGCTCAGCTCAGCCAGACTTGCCTTATCTTTCATTAGTCTGAGCTTTAAAACTTCTAACAATATTTGTATAGTAAAAAAGAGGTCGCCCAGAGTGATGAACCTACAGAGAATTATCACCTGACTCTATTGCTTTATAGCGAGTTTCAGCTTATTGTTTATTTGCCCGACCCATGACTTTACTGTTTTGGTTCATTCTCACCGCTCTGAAAGTATTGTTTTCAGCTGCAGCAGTGAAAAAGCTCTAAAAACCCATTGTCCATTAGAAGTCCGTGACCATCGTGGAGCATTTAGCAGCTAAAGAGCCAGATATTTCCCCCAGGAGTTGGTTGAGACCAACTGAATGATAACGTTGCTCCGTAACTGCTGGATGTGTAAATAAGCAACTGTTTGCTAATAAATTCCCCATTTCAACTTAAAAGGAGAAGACATATCAATGTTGTGTTCACAACTTGTTTTGGCTGCCCCCAAAAATCAGTTACTGCTGGTTTACCTTCTCAGCCTCAACTCTCCTTAGGCCTGTGGTTCCCAACCTTTTTGGCTTGTGACTCTTTAAAGTGAAACTAAGTCTTCTAGTGTGTTTGTGTGGCTGAAATATGTATGTAATCATCTTGCAGACCCTACGATTTTGACCCCTGACCCTTTGGATGGGAACCACTGCCCTGGGCTAAAGCTGTGCTATGAGCTGAATGCTAAAACGCTAATGTTAGCATGCCAAGCATTAATCTCAGCTGAGGCTAGTGGGTATTCAGTCATAGTTTTAGACGTGTTTGGAAGTGTTCAGTGAAATGTTGACCTGCTGTTGGCACTACATCAAAAGTCAAAAGTTATCATGAATCATCCTCAAAGTACCACATATCGTGTCATTCCATCAATGGTTATCATGATATGTTACTCTGGAACAAAGTGTTGGACCGACAGGCTGATCAACCGAATGCATCCGAAGGCGCTGCTTTGTGGCTAAAAATAAAAATGCAAATGTTTCTGGGCCTCACAGATGCATACACACACACAAACACACACACAAACAGCTGGTAAGAGGCTTACGCTCCAGTGGCATATGACAGCTTTCCCATTAAAACCATTCTCCTCAGCTGTTATGAGAGAGAAACAAGCCTCACAGAGTCATGGCCACAACCTGAAATCATTATTTGAAATTTTCTGCTTTGCTTTCCTTTCACCTACAGCTGTTCTCTATTACTTTTCTTTTTCAACAATCATGGCTCAGTTCAACCGACTCTGCCTTTTGTGCTCATTCAAAGAGGTTGGTGCCCTTGATGAATAGAGCCATTAAGGGAAGCCTTGAGGCCGCCGGTGGAGGTCCATTCTACATGTTACAGTTCTGCTGCAACCTTGGCGGAGTCAGCTGTTCCCGGAAAGAAAGAGAGGTGTGAGACAGAGGTGCATACACCTCTACAGGTTCATTGCCCAATGGGGAAACACCCACTCACAATTAGGGAGAAGAAAAACTTCCTGCTTCAAACTTAGATTGTCGACCGACTGCAACTCCTATTCTACTTTTGAGAAAAGAGTTTCTCAGATATATGTACCTTCAAAGAAAAAAAAAGTCAAAGATTAGTTGGAAAGAAAAACAGCAACACAGAGACTTGAGTTTTCTAGGAGGGGACTCTGGAGAGATGATGAGAGGCTTATCTCAGCATGGTCTCCGTCCTGCAGTAGACACAGTACCCACCCAGCTCCACTCTGTTCTCGATGTACAGCATGTAAAACTGTGACAGAGGGAGGCAGTCAGCAGTTTGCTCTCCATCTCTGCAACGCAGCTCACAGCTCTACAGAGACGCCAGCCTTCCACTTCATCATTTTGACACTTAGTGTTGACTTGCTGAATAAAGAAGTTATGGTTCATACCACCCATCAATTGCTGTCCCCTCTCCTTTTTTTGCAAATGTACATCAATAAGTTTCTGCCCACTGGAACTGCAAAAACAAGCGTGATAACTGCAAAGTGCAGACAAAACAGAGGGAGGGAGGATGAATTACTGAATTAAATCAAGATGTAGAAAAATGGACCTTAGCCGGCTGCAACAGCTTTTCTACACCCTTTCCACACCTTCTTTTATATACACACATATCTGAGAGTTGAAATCATACATAGTTCAAGTACCCAACTCTTTCAGTGTATCAGATTTTCTCATAAGCTATAGTTTTCTTAGTTTCGTCTTTTGAGGGCTGCATAAACAATATGTACAAGTTGAAGCGTGAAGTATCCAACCACTACACACCCTGCATACTGTACATGCAAACACACACACACACACAGATCGCCAACATAAACCAAAGCCTGTGTGTTCAGTTGATTAATATGGTATTATTTAAATTTCTTGAGCTTTTCTGAAACTGATCACTTTGTGTTGCATGCAAGCAGGAGAGGTACTGTACAGCTGTGGCTCTCTGGAAGCATTATCTTCTGACATCAGATTGAAACAGCAGTCATGAGATGATCATTAAGTGCTCTGCCTGCATTACTTTTCATGTTGAGAAGCTTGTCATAAGTCACCAAATACAGGGAGTTTCAGTGCTGTTCTCATGGCGACAGCTGGCTATATATTGCTGCACACAGCAGGCAACGTGCACTCGACTTCAAGTCGATGAAGGCTTTTGTTCCCACAGTTGCTGTAGGTCTACATTGTTCAGCAGTTTGAATCCATATCTAAACACTCACAAAACACACACACTCACATGCCAACAAGAAACAAGAAAACAAAGCAAGAGAAGCTGATAAGAACTGAGATATTATTTGTTATTAGCCATGCTAGCGTGGCTCTTGGGATAGCAATGTCAGTCTGTCCACCACCTCCACTTTGGTCCAGACTGAAATATCTCGACAACGATTGGATGAATTGCCATGACATTGTTTACATACATTCATGATCTACGGACTTTGGCGATCCCTTGTCTTTTCATCTAGCGCCACCAGCAGGTCAAAGTTTTGAATTATCCAGTGAAATATCTTTACATGTACAAGATGGATATTACCATTCATTTGGTTCACACATTCATGTCCCCCTCAGGATGAATTGTAATCACTATGCAGACTTTTCACCAGTGCAATCGTCATCAAGTTTTCATTTCAATTTGTCCAACACTTTGGGTTTAATAAAATAAATGACATTCTCATCAGTCTCAGTTGTAGGTTGTGTGTGTTTAGTGCTAATTAGCAAATGTTAGCATGCATGTACATTGTCCTCTGCTATTACGGTGCAACGTAGACACATAGATTCAGGTAAAATACTGAATACCAAACCCATCCTAACACAATTTTAGTCATAGTCATAGTCTGTCACAATGGCTAAACCAAACTGAAGTGAAAACCGGATATTCATGAAACGTATAAAACAATAGAAAGGAACTGAATCAAAACTACAGAACAGTAACCCTAGATGACACGAACACATACAGTATGCTACATTAATCCTCTTACATCCCATCAGCATATTAAATCAAATATCTGCAGGCATTATTTCATATGCTGTTTCGCGTGTGATATCGATATAGGATCTGTGGCTGGAGTGAATGTACATGAATGTATGTTTGTGATTGCTCTTTCTCTTAGCCTCAGCAAAAGTATATTATCTGTAGTGCTTGTGTGTGTGTGTCTCATAAAAAGAAACACATTTGCACAGAGAAACTCATGACACGTGAAGATCTTGTTGGACAGCGTGGTACTGAATTAATCACAACGTCTGTTTATTGATGATATGCTTGACTGCTTTTCCACTGCGCACAATCCATGTTTAAAAACACTCAATGCTGACTCTGCTCACTTACAGTACGACAAGAATGAATTCTGGAGCATAAAAAGAGGGGACAGGGGCAAGATTTCATAGCACGGTACATAAATATGAGTGAGTTTACATGCACAAAGAGATCCAATGACAAGTTTTTTTGCTACTTTTGCTTAAAGGCTGGTGCTGATAGGAGCAGGGCACGGGGGGCAAGGCAGAATAAACAGTTTTACAGTACAGTACTTGGTTTCCATCACATCACCAAAGGGAGAGAAGCAGGCAAACTGTTGCTATGCTGAGAGAGAGATAGAGAGAAATACATGGAAAGGATTTATTTAGCATGTGTACAAGTGGAGATATTGAGGGACTGAACCTGCACAGGGTCAGAGTCGAGGCCACATGATCCCACTCTGGCTGGATGAGTCGCAATAATGAGAGAGTGGAAATGTGGTGGATCAGACTCAGATTAGACGTCTCAGAGTCTAAAGACAATGACGGCGGGGAGTTATTACCAATATAAATGAGAGAAGAATGAGGAGAGGGTCTGTAAGATGGGAGCGGGCAGTGGGAGCATCAGGTGGCCAGCCACAAGCGTACACATCTCTGTGTCTTTTTAAGTTAAAATGTCTTTTTTTTTCTTTGTTTCCTTACATCGCACTATAGTATACATACTGTACAATACCCACTGAACTGCCACTGTGTCCCCAGCAGGAGTGAAGAGAACAGAGAGGTGGCGCAGGTTTCTTACACTAACATTCAATACTTAATAAACATGGGAGGGGACTCTCACTCAAACACACACATACATACATACTTTCGCACAAATGGAAAGACCGACACATTTAATGCTTCACAACACAGTCTCATAATGTACAAGGAACTTCATCTTTAAAAAAGAAAAAAAAAATCATACAGGAACGTTCTTCAGCTATTTTACAAATAAAACATTTAGTCCTCTCCGGCAGTTGAAAACACTGAGAGAAATAAAACATCCGAACCACACATACATACAGCGGTGTTGGTGGCTTGATGGCATAGTCCTTCTTGTTTTTGTGTGTGCTCGAGAGAGACAGAAAGATGGAGAGAGAAGAAGAAGTAGCTGTGTGGTCATGAGGAGAAGATTGAAGTGGCATAGGAAGGATTGAGTGGTCCTTTCAAAAAGGGGGAGGAAAAAAAGACAAAAAAGTGCCAAGGTAAAGTGAATTCAAGTAATGTGTGCTCTATACACAGGAGAGGGAGGGAGGGAGCGGTAGCGAGTCCTGTGGCTCCAATATGGCCACTACTGGCTCTTCCTGTGTTCAGTCAGGCTCGTTGATGCGTCTGTGGGCGTTTCTCCGCGGGAAGCTTTGGAGAGGACGTCCAGCCACTTGGCCTGAAGTTCTGCATCTTGGGCACTTAACAGCAAAGTTTGCTGGGTGTGGCTGAGCCGGAGTGCGTGTTTCACCTCCGACTTCTCTCCTGCCAACGGCGGTACCGCGCTCACCTCGAACCCGGGGAGAGGCACTGCCCGCGCCCCCTTCGAGTCCTACAGAAATTAGTAAAATAAATTTAAAGAGAAATTTTGTAGTATTTAAAATTGGGTTTCTCTTATAATAAGCATTCGTTTGAGGGAAGAAGAAATATATGGTCAATACAGCAAGTGACAGCTTGTCAGGAGAATATTTTCCACCAGGCATGTATAGTAAACCCTGTCCTCCCCTCTCCTCCCTCCCTTCCCCCTCTTTCTTTCTGTATAATCAGGAAATGCTCGTCCAACTCCCATTAATCCTAATCTTTGGAATGGCAGCTTTCTGCAGTGGGATGGGGATATTAGTCTTGGAAATAAAACCAGGGGGGAGGCTTTAACAGGCTGACTTCCCTCCTGTGCCATCCGCTATGGATGACAGATAATCACAATCTCTAGCAAAAAGCTTTCCAAACACGATTGCTTCGGGAATCTTTTCATTTGTAAACCACTCGTTATATGCATCTCCTTGGCTTGTTCAGCGCAGCTTTCTTGCTCCATGCAGAGCCAGGATTTCAAGGAACTACTGTAAATCCAAAGAGTTTGTTTTGTGTGGCCAGTGAAAACCTTGTCGCACAGTGGAGCAGCGTCACCGTCAGCAGCGGCTATACCTGAGGTCAGATTCAGGGCAACCAAATCCTCCTGGCCCAAATCTACAGAGCACAGACAGTGCACAGACAACCTGGCACAGACAGGATTGGATAGATCTGACTTACTCATACTCACTGATGTGCACAGGCGCTGTGCTACAGATGTCCTGCTTCAAAGAGAGGAAGTAGGCGGGACGTATAGAAAGGCCAGACGGGTGTAGCAAGAGGATCAGTGGATATACAAGAGATGACCATGTGAAGCAATATGTGCAATGCTTATTGCCCTTTGTTTGTAAAAAGCTTCACGCAACAGGGGAACCACGTGTTATATATTATATATATATATATATATATTCTATGCATTGTAAGTGGTGACTATAGGTATATTTTGTAATTAACAGCTGGATCAGGACACATGAACACACACACCTATCTCCAGAGTGTGTGCGTGTCGAACTCTTACCTGTCCACTGCTCTGCAAGTACAGTACCAGTGGCTCGGCCTTGGTGACAGCCACCCACATCTTGGTCCAGCTCTTCCCTTTCTCCTGCACTTGAAGGTGGCCACAGAGCAGGCAGTTCTCCCCCGTTAGAGATGTCTGTCTCTAAAAAGATACGACAATATAGAAATATATATAAAGAGACTAATCACTGTAATATATACATATATAAAAAACAGCAGCTGAGATAACCAAAAAACAGCATAGCTGACTGAAAACTGACTATTGAACTGAATAGAACATTTATTATCGTTATTAATTTGAATTAGCTCAAAATTGAAATCTGAATCTGTGTCATATTTTGGGGCTTTGAATTTGATGAGCAAATGAGGCGCAGATCATCCGCTGGTCATCATTATGTAACGACAATGTAGGACACAGTGAGATTTGCACATGGACAGGTGTTCAAACTCCTGCCCCTTGTCTGAACCTTGCATGGCCTACAGCTCCCCTGCGTGGTGACTAATCTCACTGCAGATAAGCTCTTTTTCTTCACGCTGAGACCACAGCCTGAATAATTTGTGAGACAATTTCAACAACAATATATATGATAAGTATGGTTGTCAGCTTTTCAGTATAACCAGAGTAGACTGTAAATCCATCCACAACATCCCAGACAGACAGACAGACAGACAGACAGACAGACACCTGAAGCAGCCAGACTGTTGAGTCAGTGGAGACGACCTTAAGCTGAGATCTCATTATAATAATAGTCATCAAAGGGGGATTAGTTGATCTTTCAATGTGAATCTGTGTCAATACATAAATGCAAATGCACTGCATGTGTTTGTGTGTTTATGTGCGTGTGCAGTGACTTTAGTATTCAACAGAGATAGTGTACTGGACTTAATAAGTAAACTACTGTGCTCCTTTCTTTCTTTTTGTTGCCAGCAGTGGCGCCTGGCAGCTGAGCCCTGGTTGACATTGACTGCTGGTATACTGGGAGACATGGATCTCATTGGACTGGCATGAATCGAGGCAGAAAAGTAAACTATTATGCACATGCTGCTAACTGTTTCTCAGTGTGTGTGTTCTTGTTTTTATTCGTCTCCAAGTGTGTGTCTCACCTCAGGCACAGCTTTCCTTTTCTGTTCACTAACACCTAGATTCTCCACGCTGAGGCTGGCTTCGAAACACTCCGGGCACACTCGGCTCGTTTTGTTGTCCAAGGTCTTTGAACACTTTGCACAGATGGCCTGCAGAAGGACGGAGAGAGAAAGAGAGACGCCGTTCAGATGCCGCTAAGTTGTTAATGGTTGATTGTCTGAAAGAAATGTTCCACTTGTTCCCTGACTTCTACCAAACAGTGCCTAAATTTCTCTTGTTTCATCTGTGCTCACCGCTCCACAGGACTTGCAGTGGTGTTTGCGCTTTGTGAAATTGAAGCTCTCGTTGCAGCCTTTACACGTTTGCTTCTCTTTCTCCTTTTTCCTGGAACTCTTCTGGAAAATATAAAAACAAAACAAAACACAGGAGTCATGTGTCAAGGTCTTCAGTCTGTTCAGTTTCAGCACAACTGAACCAAAAAGAATGTCTGACGGCTCGTCTTGCTGCCTGACAAAGACACAGACAGACACCCACACAGCCACACTATCATTCTCTATAAGACAACTAAAAAGGAGGCCGGATGGAGGTGTCCACAGCAGTGCAGGCTATCAGGTTGTTATTAATAGATGTATTGTGGGACGAAGAGTGAAATTCCTCTCCTGTTCATCCAGATATCATGAGAGCTTTCTGTCCATTTGCAGCAGGCTGGTCAATGAGGACAAAACTGTTTTTCTCTTTTTAGATGAGAGAAGCAGATGGATTTCTATTGTCAAGCCAGCATTATTATTATCATCACCACAGTGAGCCAGCATGAGATCAGTGTACCTTTCAGGATAACCACGAAAACCTCTCTCACAGCACAAGCACCAAACACATATTATGATAGCTCTTTGTGTTTATCGAAGCTGCAGAATCCTTTAACCCCTTTTATCAGCCAAATTGTCTGATTTATTAAAGTATTATTAGTTTATTCCAAAAAAGGACAGAGGCGATGCAGTTTCAAGCTTTCTGTTTTACTTAAAAGCCCATACACATCCATGGTTCACCACAGAGGTGTTTTTACTTCATCAGCCTGATTAGGCCTCTTCTCGGAACGAAATTAGCCTGGTGAAATGTACTCGTGGGTTGTGGCCAAAAGTAGGCGGGACAGGAAATAGCATGGGTTGGGTTGTATACATAAGGTGCGGTAAAGTTTCTATCACCATCTTTTCTCTATCATACAAGCAGTGCAGCCTGTGACCATGACCAGTGTAGCATCAGACTGATGCAACTGAGCCATCAGCTGGCAAACCTGGTATTTGTTAGCTGTTTCCTGAAACCTCTACCTGCTCCTGATGATGATTCTTAAAGTAAAACCAAAGCCTAAAACTGCAACAATGCCTTTGTCATTTTTTTGAGAAACTCTACTCTTATACACACCCGAAGGTTGTCCTTTCTCTACAAGAAGACACAAACCTTGTAATTACATTCAATGCAGTCTTCTAGCAGCAGTAATAGAAAATTAAGCAGGAAATGGAGACAAAATGCAACTGAGCTGCGCTTAAATCCCTCTAGATTAGTTAAAACGTATCATTTAACATTATATTTAAAATAAACAAGTCTTTTAGACTTAAAATCTAGTTTTAACATAATACATTTGTGCTTAATCAAGCTACAAGCTAATTACTAATGACTAACTAATTCAAACACAGACAGTGGGAGAAGTGGGGGGAGTCAATAGGGGCCCACAGCTGATTTCTGTGAGTTCCCCTAGAGGGTTAATGCTTAAGGATAACCACATTTCTGAAATGAGATCCCAGAGACCGTGCTCACTTGTATATAATAATTTATAAACTAATAACACACTGTATAAACCAAAAAAAAAAAAAAAAAATGTTATTATTATATATACAGTGCTTAACAAATTTATTAGACCACCACTCAGTGTAAGGTGTTTGCCACCGCTGCCCTAAATTAACAGTATTGCTGATTACCAAAATATTTTATGTTTCTGTAATGGTTAATCCACCAGTATGTGCAAGCCAAGCTCTTTAATCAAAATCATATCTTTAATGCTAAAATATAATTATTGTTGTTATCCATGAATTCTCAAATTTACTGTTTTGCAAAAAAGCAGAAAAAAATAGTAAAACACATTATTATTTTTTGATTGAGATACCAAATTACAGTTATTTACTTGCATTCCTGAACAGAAAAATTTGTTTTGTGGTTGCAAGAATGCAAGCTGTTATCAGGGCCAAAGGAGGTCATACAAAATATTAAGATTTTTGGTTAATATATATGAATAAGGACTATTTAGTTGTTCCAGTTTGTTATTTGCCTAATAAATAACAATACAATTTTTAGTTTGAAACAAGTTTTTGACAGATTTCTAAAATATTTGTGTTTTCTCATTTTTATGACAGGTGGTCTAATAAATTTGTTAAGCACTGTATGTATATATATATATATATATATATATATATATATATATGTGTGTGTGTGTGTGTGTGTGTGTACACATATTAGTATCTTACCCTTTCATGCAGCCTCTCACCATCTGAGTCGATGGATGTGTTGCACCAGGGACCCTGAGGAGAAGTAAAGAAACATATTGAGCACCAGCTTCTGCCTGCAGTCAGATATCTATACCACTAGGTGTCAGTCTGGACCTTCTGAATCTGGTCCTCTGCCTTGTGTCAAGTTGCTTTTGGCCAGCGTCCAGCTCTAGCCAGCCCAAAGTGGGTCAAAGCAGATCCATAAGAGTTGTGTATACACTTTGACTTGGACTTTCCCTATTAGGTCATGAGAGAGTTCTGGGAGACTCACAGACGCTACATGTTGCAAACTGTCAGGGACGGAGAGAAAGAGCTTCTTTATGTGTGTGTTTTGTGTGTATGACACTACCACATCCATAGATGGAGAGCTGTTCAGGCAGACAAAAGCCAGACTATGACAAACTTGTTTGGTGTACCACTAGCCTCCCATGATTCATTGCACAGGATGTCCCACTAATTGACTGATCAATGAACTGACTGATGAAGGGAGAGTGAGACTGACCGGTGACTCAGGGAGGTGGTCATCTTCCCGGGAGAAGGAGCTGTTGAAAGCTTTATTGAATGTTTCGCTGTTTTGTTTGTGCCGTTCGATAGTGGCCAGGATCACCTGAGAGTCAGAAGAGATTTAGAGGACAGCGGAGGAGCGATGAAGAGATCACAGAGGAAACAAACAGACAAATTATTGATCAGACACATCGGCATTTGAATGCATTTATTCTTTTTGTGCTTGTGATGACATAAAATGCAGAGTAAATATGCTAAACTGCAGAGTTAAAGCATGATGTAAAAGGGTCTGATCTTATGTTATGAATCCTACAGAGTCTGTCACTTAACTGAAAATGATTAAAGTGACTGAAGTGAAAAAGAGAAGATGAAGGCCACCTGTCCTTTCTTCCCTGCCTGATTGAGGAACAAAGAGACAGCGTCTGTGGCGTGCTATCTGGCCTGACCACACACCAAGTGAATGACAACAGCAATGACATCACAGCTCCAAAAGCATCATGGTCCTACTACTACAGCCTCAAGGCCAGTGTCAGGCTCCAGAGACATGCCTAGCTAGTAGTGTGTAAAAACCTTTCCTCTTTCCAAAATCCTCTAAGTTGACATTCCACTGTCCTTTGAATTTCTGAATGCTCCCTCTATTAATTCCAGCCCCTCTCTCATGCTTACATACATACAGACTGAAAACACACATAAAACCTCCCAAACAGCCTCTGTAATACGCCCACCCGCTCTTCCAGCCTGCAAAATGTTTTAATCAGCTTTACTCTGCTGTAATGGGCTAAATGAGCAATAATGAGGGGCTTTATTAGAGAATATAATTCCCAAACACACTGAATGAGTGTGGGGAGGAAATCTTTGCTAATTCCATTCTCTAATAAAGCAGAACTACCAAAGGCACGGACCCAAAATGCTGTATGTGTGCATGACAGACAGAGACTGTGAGTGCACATATGTGCGTGGGTGTACAACTAGTATATATATATATATATATATATATATATGCAAGCATGTGTGTGTGAGATCCTTGCCTGAATCCAGTCTTCTTTCTCCTCAGCTGTCCTGTAAAACCAATAAAAGATCACAAGATTATTTTATCTTAACAAAAAATACAGACCATCACAATGAAATTGCTTCACATTTTCACCTAAAATAGTGCAATTAGACAGTCAGTCCACATTGGAATGTAAGGCGCCCCAAAGTGTTCAAATAAGATATTATGAAATAAATAATCATAAGTTCACAAACCAGCTTAGTTTGCTGGCTAGGAAGGCAGCACGTGCAGGTGCTTCTGCAGTATTTTGGTTTTAACTATTTCTCAGGGAAAGGTGGGCAACTCTGAAGACCAAAAACACACGGTAGTTTCTCTAGCCAACAGGAGCTAGCTAGTTAGCTAGCTAGCTTGCAGTTGGTGAGCCTGCTAGACGGCAGGGGGCATGTGATTGGCTGAAAGGTGACTGGTGACAACGCCACTGTTACATAAGGTCTTATTCATTTATTTAATATTGAACACTTTGGGCCAGCATTTTATAAAGTAACAGGGCACATTCAAGTTTCAGTTCAGAGTCTATAGAGTTTTTCTCTGGTGACTGATTGAAATGTGGCTTGCCTGGCTTGCAGCTCCAGTGAACGCTGTTTGCCGATGATGGCAAACGTGTGAGGAAGGTTCTGCTTCACATTCTCCTGCACCTGAGGTCAAGAATAAATAAATAAATAAATAAAAGGCTAGAGGAGAAAATAAAAGACATCTAACAGAAAGAGAAGCAGAACTGCACCTCCATGCCAGCGATGTCGATCCTCTCTCTGACACTGAACTTCTGTCCCATCAGTCTGAGTTTAGGCACACAGTATAGCACCATATTGTTGAACTAGATCAGAGACAGAAAAATATCACACAATCACATATACAAAGATAGTCCATTAGATATTTCTCTAATTCAACACTTCAGTCAGTCCTCTCACCAAGTAGAGGTATCGGTCTTGTGCTGTTCCGTTTTTGGCTGACATCTTCTTGATATGTCCTTCTTTGATGAGCTCATTGGCTGGGTTAACTATGTCCTCTTCTCCGCCAAGCCTCTCATAAACCTCCAGCAGCTTGTGCATCTTCTCCTGAAAACATTAGGCAACAGGAGGATAAGGTAAGCAGAAGCAGAAAAGACAAGAGTGAGAAGACAGATGGAGCTATAAGCCAAACTCCACCAGAGGGGGTTATTTTGTTACCAGCCGACACACTCATTCATTCATGGGTTTTCCAGTAAGGCAGAAAGCAGGTATCCTATTTCATTATTGATTCCATAAACACATTTGTCTGACTAAGTTCTTTGAAGGATGTGAGGAATATGAATAACATGGCCAGACAGAGGAAAGAGATGAAGAGGATGAGTGTTAAAAAGAGTCAGTCAGGCTTCCTCAAGCTGTGAAACTCGAGGCAGGAAACGGCGACTTCCTGTCTGTACTAATTCAACATGTTCACTCCCTCAGACTTACATTTGCAATGTTGCTGACTGACAGTACAGCATCAGCAACTCTTTGATTGGGTAACACGTTAGCTGTTTTTTATAAAGCTCAATGAGACAGCGAAGGAGTGTTGAAAAGAGTTTGGAAAGAGATGACAGCAAAAAGAAGAAACAGAAGAGTGAAGTCTGATGTAGAGCAAAGTCTTACCATTTTCCTGATTGCTGCATTGGAGTGGTTAGCTGCAGTAGAGATTAGCTCCAGTGCCTCTGTAACAAGCATTCACATATACACATGTAAGCATGTTAGCATAAAATCAAACATTTAGACCGATAAGATCATGTTTGAGTAAAACTGGCCTTCAGATTATCAAAGAGTCAAACTGCAGACTGCTATAAATCAATTTTCTCTTTTACACACACACACGCATGTTTTTTCCTCACTGGAAAATAAGAATTGTCAGATGTATCACACTAGTTATGTTATACAAATTGAACAGGATCAAATGCTAAACATGAACTATCTTAACATTAAACACACTGTGTGCATTAGGCTGGCTTTTAGCCAGTAGAGAGCCTTGTACTAATGCCTGTGAGCACCTGAGTCAGCCATCTTAATCATGGCCTACATAAACAGAAGAGACACACAGCCGCGGAGAAATGAGGCCAAAACAACTGTGATAAACTGCTTTTCAGCTGGAGTGGATGAGAGAAAGCCCCTCCATAGACTCCAGACAACACAGAGTGTTGAAGTTAACACTCAGGTTAATGGACACGGGAATGTGGGAGGATGTAAGATCATGTGAAGTGTAGTTTTTGGCATAAAGAGTGACGCACTGAAAATAAGTGTTTAGTCTGTCTCTACCAGGTAGTAGATGAAGCTACACGAAGCGCTATTTGAAGCATCAGGGGGAAATTAAGTGGTCTAACAGGCGTCATACTAACAACTGTGTAACAAGAGGCACTGGAGCTACTGAATGTCCTGCCATCATCTCCATGATAGATTAAGTTAACCGGCTTTACTGAGGCAAAGTTCTCCACACAAGATAAGAACTGTTTATCTTAAAGAAGATTTATATTCTTTCTGGTGCTGTACACATAATCACATAGATTCTTGTTGGCGTATTAATTAAAAAAACAAAAAACAAAAAGTGATTTCAACATATTATGTGCAAAAAAACACTTTTGCCAGCTTGTATGAGCCTACTTGGATTTAAAAGGTCAGATAAGACGAATTCTGTGATGAAAGAGCCAAGACTCTGATGCAAGTCAGTTTCTGGAATCTAATCTAATCTCGAACATGTAACATATTAAGTTTCTCTGTATCATGACATCTACCATCACGCAGCCAAACAATGACTCATAGTATCTTGTAGGCTAAATCTCATCAACTGGCACCCAAACGAGGTTTGAGCTGTGCAAAGTAAAAGTGGAGCAGAAAGGAGCGATATCCACGGAGGGTTAGAGTTCTCAAGCAAGATCACATACAAACAAGGCAAAGTGAATTTTTGGCCCCTTCTGTCCACTCTGGAGTGGTTAAGCAGTTTGTGTCTTTCAGCCACAAACAACCGCTGTTCATAGTCGGGGGGGGGGGGGGGGGGGGGTTTGCAGTGAAAACAGATATCGACTCTGTGTACGACAGCTTAGACAGTATGATTTTAAAGCTTCCCAGGAGCTCCAGTTTCACTTATTTTCCTCCAGACATCACTACTTTCTACTCCTTCTCCTCCTGCCCTTGTACAGTCACAGAGCCATATAACTCAGGACAACCACAAATGCTTATTTGTGCATTATCAACTCGGGTGGACGTGTCTTTGCTTCACCAGGAGCTTCACCTTCGCTCTTTAGCTTAATGAGGGCTCTGCCATCTAGACATTTCTTACTCTTCGGTTATATTCAACGTAGATATTGATCGATTTATCCTTCATGTAATGTACTCTTTTTGTACCAGAATCAGGGTTATGCAATCATACATTTAAGGCTGGAGAACTTCATTAATTAATACAGAACTCTGAACTGCATTCATATAACACTAATTGTTTTTCACATACGCACATCTATAATATCATAATATACATGCCACATAATATGTACCTCTGTGATCAAAACAATTACAGGTGAAAGTTTAAATTAATTGACATATTCCACTGGCACAGGTGAAGCAGAGGTAAAACAGAAAACTGTAGTTGGAAGATTTCTCTGCAACCTGCAGTGGATCAGTCGTGACTGAGCAGTGTGTGCGCTACAGTAAAAACAGCGGGTTTAATGTCTCACTCTCTGCGTCTTTTCGGTCCAGAGCGTCATCAGGCAGCTTCTTCAGGTAGTCTTTGAGCAACAGCTCATAGCGAGGAATCCTTTGGACCGGCTCCAGCATGTGGTGCTGCAATGTCAGGTTCCCACACACATCCTGTTTCTGTTGGTTCAAACACAAAAATTGTGAAAACACAGATTTTGTAATGTGGAGCTCAGAGAGCAGACAACTCCACTGCAATCCTTTACATGCATTCATGAGCAATAGAAACGTAAATAAAAGTATACTAGTAATAAATAATCATTAGAAACAGGTGACCAGATTTTTTTGCCAATACTTGAGCAGTTTTTGAAATATGCAGCTAATCAAAGGGCAAATACTGGAGGAAGTACAACACACACAAACACAGGACACCCACCTGTATATTCTGCACGACACTCTTGAACTGTGAAGACCTCTGCGTCCAGGTGTTGACCAAGTCCATGGCTCGGTCAAAGTTCTTCACGTATTCTCCATACATCTTCATGAACGGAGCCAGTTTCTGGAGGATGTCTCCAATACGAGGGTTGGAGTCCCTACAGCAAACACAACAAACAAACGGATTCATGGATGAAAAAGGTGAATTTCACAAAAACCCAACATTACAGTAGGTGCGACTTTTTTTCAGAACTTCACCACTTCACACCTTGAATAGAGTACTCTGGGTCTATTTGATGCAGGACAGCAAACTCTTGATTGAACAATTGTCATTTTAAGGCTATCATGATCATATACTACTGTTTGAGTGTGAAAAAAGGCAAGTTCAGCTTGTCTGCGTTTTTATTTAGTCTCGTGACATGAAGCTAGCTTTTCGTACAAGCCTTTACTGACAGCTGAATCAACCTGTCCCCGTACATTAAGTTACTTGTTTATGTAATCAGCTTTTATGAATGCAAATGCTACGAGATACAGCTTAGGAGTTAAACAGATCTCCGTACAGTTTCCAAATTAGTGAAGTGAGGTTGGTAATTAAAGGTCTGCTTTAGCTGTCATTTTTCAGAAGTAAGAAACAAATAAAAGCTCAGAAAGAATTTGACTAATCTCAAGAACCTTATCGGGGAGTTGCACTAATTAATCCTTTTACAAACTTTCTTCCTACGGTGCACTTTCTTGACTTGCTGATTGGATGTCTCTTGGTTGTGTGTACCAGTCTTTCCATCTGAGCCAATACATTTTAATGAGTTCTTGAAAATAATGTGAGGGGAACGATTATATGACAGTCAGGTGATTTCCCTAAACCTCTAGAGGAGTCATTATCTCCAAAGGGTGGCTGATGTTGGCACAATAACACACAATGGAGGTGAATTTCCTGCTTGCTGAGAAGATGCCTTCATTCTACAACTCTGACAGACAAAAAAACCCCACACAACCTAGCAACCCGACATCACCGCAAACCTGACAATAATGCCAAACCATCTCTACAATAACGTCACACTGATGCTTTTGGAAAGCCGCCGAACTGCAGTGCGTTTATTCCTCACCATTCTCCAGTAATGCGTGTCTTGAGCTCAGGGAGAAGGAACTTGTCATGGAAGCAGTAGATAGAGGAGATGTTGGAGAAGATCCCTGTAATGACGTCCTGAGGGATTCCAGCCTCCGTGAGCTTAGTGCAAAATACCTGCAGAGAAAACAGACACAACATATGTATACAAAAACACAACTTATGTATACAAACCCCCGAACATGGCTCCCATTCATGGAGTTGGCATGTAAACATAGACAGAGAATTTTCCATGTTGTTTTTTATTCACACAGACATTCATTTTCTCCAGCTTTGGTGTCCAGCAGCTAGATATGAGTCAACTAAAACGTTACTGCTCGTGTGCCATTATGGGATACACTATAAACAAAATAAACGAAATATAAACTTGACGGATACATTACTTTGAGCTTCGTTTTGATGGTAAAACAACTGTTGACATTTGTAACTGACATGTTAAAAATTATTTCCTGACCCCAGGCAAACCACTGATAATACAGTACATTAGGACTGCAACTAATCATCTTGTCCACTGAAACTAACAATGATTTATTCAATTTAATTATTCAATCTATAAGATGCCATACAATTATGAAAAGTGCCTAACAAACAATTACCCAGAGCAAAATGTCTTCTAATAGTTTTGTCTGACCAACAGTCCAAAACCAAAATATAATCAATTTACAACGATATAACACAGTGAAAATCAGCAATTTGAGATGCTGGAAATAGCAAATGTTTGGCATTTTTGCTTGATAAATGACTTAAAAAGGGGCACTCCGCTGATTTTACGAGTCAAAATCAGTTTACTAGTCATGGTTAGCTCTACTGAGCATGTGAAAACAGTTGTATTATGTCCTTTGTGGCTCTGGAGGCGCTATCTCTTATCTCAGCTTGGAGACAAATGTATAACAGAAAGTATGCGTTATAAGCTTGAGGTGTGGAGTTTGAAAGACATGGCAGGGAGGCATTATGGGAAATGTAGGATCCAGTGTTTCTGGAGCTTGACTCATACCAGGAACTAACGATTGTTAGTGATTCATTTTCCGTCCATGGACTAATGGATTAATTGACTGATCACTCCAGCACTATTACAAGTTAATGTGAGTGGGGACTAAAAGCTAATTTGCCAGTTTTATAATGTTCATAATGGTGCATCATAACTCCAGTGATAAATTCCATCACGTTTTGCTTCCCTGTCAGCAACAGAGTGGCACTATTGTTTCCATGGAAGCCAGTGTTGTGTGAAAGTGGTGAGACAAAAACAGGAAGTTAACTGTGAGGGTTCAGTAGCAACCATAGCTGTTCTGTGATAGGGCAGCTGTGCAAATCCTCTACCACATGAACTTAGCAAAGAGGAAGGAGACTCAACCACCAGGAGTAAATTCTCATCACAAACATCAGTGAACATGAATAGAGGCTGAAAAACAAATACAATAACCCATTTACAAAAATGAGATATTATCGGCTACCAAGAGTTTTTACAGGAGATGGCATTAAGGAGAGAAGAAAATTATCTTACATTGGATTCAGGGCTGAAACAATTAGTCGATACAAAGTAAATCGAAAGAATAGTAATAGGCTACAATTTTGATAACCAAGTAATTGTTTACATCACTTTTAAAGCAACAATTACCAAGATTCACTTGTTCCAGCTGCTCAAATGTGAATACTTCTTGCTCCTCTTTGTTTTTAATGATAGTAGACTGAATATCTTTTGGTTTTGGACTGTTGATCAGATCAAATAAGGAATTTGAATATGTCAACTTGTAACTTTGGGAAATTGTAATGGGCATTATTGAGATTAATCAAGAAAATAATGCTGTATTGGAGCCTTGAGAGAAGTTTAGCTCAGTGCTGAACTACTCCAAACACCTTGACCTACATTAAACTGGAGGCTACATTGATGGATGTCACCACAATTCACATCCTTTGTCAGTAGAGATTAATACAAAAAAGTAAACATGAAAGAACCAGATGAGGTGCTACTTAAGAATGTACTATGATATTTGAACCAAAGTGCAGTGCAGAATAAATGTGGACTTGTATAGTAAAACTGATTTTTAGTAATAATTGTGAATTTAATTGTAAAAAAGTCAATTCCATCAAAACAGCTACAGCTGGGGCGCATCATTGAGCCCAAACAGCTTTCTAATTATAAACCCAGCTAAGAGTCAGGAAACACACATCTTTAATCCACAGGATTTACATACAAGTAGTTTAAGAACACCGTGACACACACACACAAATATCTGCTGTTTATAGACACACAGTTAGTGCGCATGCTCAGGTTTGTGGTGACAAAGCTGTATTTATGCTGCACATGTATAAATATAAAACACACACACAACCAGTTTCTCACATGATCGTGCTTACACTGCTCTGAGTAATCCAGTCAACAGAGGAAGGGTTGTTGTCCAGTGGATCACAGTGCCACTTTTAATCCAGCTCAGCTCTGATCTCAAGACCACTGGCACATTTAGGAGATTGAAATTTTGGACCAGAGGCATCCAAACACACTGTCACAGACACACACACTAATGGAAAAAGAGGCGCACGTGGAAGCACAACGTTACCTGGTCGAGGAGGTTGAGTCTTTTGACGTAGGCCTCTTCAGTCTGGAGAAGCTCTTTGGCGATGTTCAGGAGCTTCTGAGCCTCTGAGCACTGAGGGAAACAGACAGACACCAAGGATTATGTCTGAGGCATGAAAACAAAGAATATAAACATGTGAACGGACACTCCATCATATTACTAAGAAAACCTTCCAGTTCTTCAGTACTTGAGATGAGTTTTCAGCATCCACAGAGCTAAAGGCAACCGCAAATCATTCTTTGAAAAAAAAAAAAAAGACAATATCATATACACATTACAAGGCACTAATAGAATAGATTTATGTGACTAATTTAGTTTAGACAGCAAAACGTCCAGTCATGTAATTTTAAACAAGCTCCACATCAACGCATTATTCACCACGGTCAACCAAAACACTTTCCTTCCTGACCTTTATACTACTTCTTGTAGCAAAGCCATGAATGAAAATGAGGTTTGAAAAAGCGTCACTTCATATCATAGCTTGTTGATTTATTTTGGTCAAATTTATTTGTAGCTTTGATCTTTAAGTCATCTGCAGCACACTCCTACACCTATGTATTTGCGAAATAAAGGGCCTATTGCAATAGGATGCGCTTTTTTTGTAAATTAAATGCAGTGATGAATGTACACTTTTTTTGTGTCATTGTTGTTGACTGTCCTGTTGATACTATTTAAATGGAATAAATGAATAAATGAAGTGTTCAAAAAACAATCACATTGATTGGGGAAGGTGCATGATGGAGTCAATATTAGCAAACATGAGCTAACTTATTGAAATGCGTTTCTCTTGGTAATGCTAAGGTCAGTTATTGTAGATTTGTATGTCACTCTAAAAAATGTACTAAACATTGTTTCATGCAGATGCCCATAATTTATTACTCAGACAAGGCTATACCTACAAAATGTTAAAGGACAAGGCTGGCAATATTTGCTCATTGTCAATAAATCCTATGAAAAAAACAACAACAGTGCGTTAGTCCATCTCCCAGTACTTTCTATCTTCCCCAGCTTGTCTATGGCTCTCAGTCCCAAGCTGCCCCATGTATTAAAACAGCTGGGCACTGTAGTTTTCAGGAAACAATACTCAAACAGGAGTAAATTGTGTACTGTGGATTGTGGATTGTGGACTTGGTGCTCCAGTGAGTTTTTGGACAAGAATGTAGCTCTGTGGTATAGAGAAATAAGCTATATCAGGCTTTGTCTACACAGACAATATTAAGTTGGATCAAAGAAATTATTTGCGTTGGTCTTTTTTCATGGGATTTGTTGACAGTAAAGAAAAATATAAAATATCAGCAGACTTATGCTTTAATGCTTATAGCTGAGGCAACAGTCAGCAGCATCCGGAGCAGATAACTGCCAAGTGACATTCACAAGGCTCTATTCTAGTCACTGGTTTAGTTTAGAAGGGTTAACCCATGAAACTGATATGAAATGTTACTAGCCGATGTGGTGAAAATGAAGATCTGTATCTTTCTCTTATTATGACTTGTTGAAGCCGAAATGAAATAAAACATGTACGATTAAACATGTTAAAATTGATGTTGGTGATATAGGTCATCCCAATGACAAAGAACATGCATTATGGTCTCGAAACATTTAGCCTGTTGCGACAATGTTGGTTTCACAACAGCTGTCTGCCACATAAATACACTTAAACACACAGCAGACATGGGAGGCCGAAACTTTCACCACAGATTATGGACACAGTATGAAAATCTAGCATTACCAGCTATTACTACACTAACTGAAGTGAATTTTCATTATTTTCAAAGCGGATGGTACACAAAGTCAGCAAAAAAAAAAAAGAAGGGGAAAAAAAGAATTTCAGTCTCTTATCCTCTTGCAACGCACATCTCTGAAAACCCACATCCTTTGTGACGAGGTTGTCATTATGTAGCCATCAACATGTCAGCTGTGTCACAAACATTCATGCTCAGAAACACTCGCATAACAACACACCCTTCCTCTGCACAGCAGTGTTTGGGATCAGGAAGCACTGAAGAGTGGAGATACCTTTCCCCAAAAGACTGTGGGTGTGGGCGGTCAGCAGAGGCCCGTGTTCGTGTGTTTGTGTGACATTCGTGTGAGCTTTGGGTGTGTTATATAGCATTGAAACAGTACTGAGAAAGATATCTTCTGCTAACAACCAGGATAGTGATGGTATGTTAATCTGCTAAAACTCTGCTGTCTAAAAGCAGAGTGCCGTCTTTAAAGTCTCTACTCATTTGACATTGTTTCATCTTTTTGTCATCACCTCAAGAATCTCTTTTTCTTTACCATGCTGGTATATTTTAAGACTTTACCCTGATGCTTTTGTATCATAAACTGCAGGTGTTCAATAAAGGAAAGCACATACAGGACACCAGGAAGAGTATGTACGCTGTTTGAGATATCAGTGTTGTTTACAATCAATAGTCAAACTAAAGGACAAGAGAAAACTGAAACTTTAGCTAAACTGTGGGGAGATATCAGTCTCTGGACTCTTTTATCTAGCAGCCATCACAAGCTCCTGTTACAGCTTTTGGGCAGGTATTCGCCCTTTTATGTAACGGTAGAGCTGCTTTTGAATACAAGTCAGTCACTTGTGACCAGCAAACGGAGGCTGTAACAACGTTTCATGCAGAAGTATTCTTTGAAATTGTTCACCCAGGCTGAGATAATAATAGACACAAGCTACTTTTTCCACTACATGAAAGGCATGACTGTCTGAGATGACGGTATTAAACCTGCAGGATGTACTTGATTTAAATATGCCGAGACAATTCAGGGAAAATTATGATGTAACATGAAATATAAATTAAAAAGTGAAGGTGGGGGGATGGAAAGAGCTGGGAGACATTTATGAGCACCTCAGCTTTAAATTATGGACGTTCAGGTTTATGATTATGACTTGATGAGGCTTAAGCATGCAAGGTACTCACTTTGTGCGCCTCTGTGTGTGCATCTGTCAGATACCCAGTTTGTGTGTCTGTCAGAGAGTGTATTTCTCCACTGCTCCCCTCATCCAAGTCACTGTCCTCATCCTGCGTTGAGTCTCGCTTGTTGCCCAGGGTAACGCAGCAGGACACGCTCTCTGTTTCAGTGATGCTGTTGTAATGATCCTCCTCGTCGATGGCGTCCTCGTTGGGGAACACCTCCCCTTCTGCGGCGCAGGACGGGCTGTCAATGCCACTGTCCCGGTTGGGAATCTTCCCGTTCTGCTCTGAGGAGTCCGGATTGTCCAGGAGCTCATGGGAGGTGCCTTCCTCCCGCTCCACATCGTCAAGGCAACTGACGCCGTGTGTGATGTCCTCCTCGACACAGTCGTCCAGTGTGGCGTCATCTGAGCCATCGATGTGCACAGAGGCCAGACAGGAAAGTTCAGACACGTCATCAGTCCGTTCGGAGGTGCCAAGTGCAAGTTTGTCCACAGTGGAGGAGTCTCCTGCAACCCTCGCTGAGGTGTCCTGGCTGCAGGGGGAAGTGATGTCAGACGCAGTGTCCATTTTCAGACACAGGTGCAGCTGGGACCGTGGGAGCACCCCCAGGATGGGGACCCTGTGAAAATGAAATGAAAAATGTGCAATGTTCAAGTCAACATAATGAAACTTCACATCCACACATACACAAAACCATTACAGAGCAAAGTATGAATCTGACAAGCAAGATTTCTGATGAAATTTCCTCTTGAAGGCCTTACTTTGAATTCTCGAACCTCTCGATGAGCAGCCCCACCTTCTGGGCCTCTCTCTGCGGCTGTGCTCCCAAGTCAGTGGGGGTTGGACTGGGCTTTGTGGGCTTTGGTTTAGGCGGAGGAGGGGGAGCTGGCAGAGGCCTGGAGGGCGCTGGAGGGATCCTCTTAGGTTTCTTGTCTTGCCCAAGGGCGAGCAGGTGCGCAGGTTTAGGGGGCACTACGGATGCAGAAATCCAGCGGAGGCAAGAACAGCAGAGCAAGAGAGAAGCATGAGGCTGCAGACATTAACAAAAACAATCATGTAACACCTATAAACCCGAGTGAGAAAACCTCCATGGCTGAGTCCATGTGTGAAGACTGCTTGTTTCCTTCGCAAAAAAACCTCAACACAAAACTCCAAAGGGAAAAATATACAGTCCAAATAACATATAGTAGCGACGCAGAGTGAGACCAACACTGAGCTTCAGCTATCTGCCAACTTCCTCATTTCAGAACAGGATGCTGAGATGAGCGTGTGCGTAGGTCACTGCGGTTCCAGTTAGATAGAAAAAAAGCCCAGACAGAGAAATGACAGAGCACTACACTCATGCATGGTTACACGCTATAGGCTTCACAGCCAAGTCTGTACATTTGCATAAACAGTATTTCAATTTCGGAAATCTAAATGTCTGAAACGAGGAAATGTGATAATATGTTACAGTTGTTCACTTGAGCACTTCCTGTGTGTGTCTGTGTGTCACTGATAGAAAAAGAGAGACTTTTCTCTACAAACATAGAATGATAAACAAATGGCAGGACTGGTCCCATTTCTCCTGAGACTGAAAGTGAAGACGTTTTCGTTTCCACATTTTTCAACTGTTTTTTAAACCACATGACAACAAATGAGATCTTGTGCCTGGGTTTTGTTAGGGCTTTAGTCACATTTGTTCTATATACAGTATTTAATTTAATTTAATTTAATTTAATTTAATTTAAATAAATATTTTAGCATTAGGGTCAGAATTGTATTTATGACTTTTTTTGCACATTTTTATTGTACAGAAAACAAACTGTATACCACATAATACTACTGTATCTTTATCAATAAATACATTTTGGTTAATAATAAATGATTAAAAAAGATTTCTATCTGTGGCTAAGAAAAGTAAGAGGCCCACTGTGTCTCTGCATCTTGAAGACCGTGGTTAATTCCCAGTTCAATACAGAAAATAATCTGTCTGTGTATCACACGGATATCGTCTATTAGTCTTTAGTCTTTACTTGTTTTATCCTTTAAACAATGGATTAATTATCAAATCACGGATTAACCTTCAGTGGATCAACTAGATTACCTTTTCAGTATTATTGTGAATGTAATCAGGAGTGGCTGAACAGAGTGATATGCAACATGTGTCTGAGTGAAAGAACTGTGGTGTGATCAAGCAAATTTTGAAAAATCTGCTACAAAGGGACGTGCAAACATGGCGTCACAAGGTCCTTTTGTCATATAATTGGGAAGTTACATGCTTCAACATATTCTGACCGCAGCAGCTTTTCCAGGAACTTTTTGAGAGACAGTGCCTGCATTTTAACCTGAGGAACTTAGGTCCAATTGTAGTTCCCACCCCCCCTAAAAATCCCTGCTTCCGAGTTACTACTCTCGCTGGATGAGCTACAAGTGGAATAAAAAGGGTTTGGAGAGGAAGTTCATCCTGTCAGGTGGGAAACACTGTATACATTAAAATGCTCTACCATTATTAGAATTGTGCTTTAAAAGAAGGTAGCTCATTCTGTCCAGTGGAAAAAAAAGACAATTAGTTTAATTGTCTTTAAGCACATTATTAATACTGGTAGTCCATTTTGATAAAAGGTATTTCCTTCTTGTCAGAATACTTTCATTTCTGACAAGCACTGTTAACTCATCCTGAGAGAGCAGTTTAAATTGTATGAACACCGACCAGGAACCATCTGGATGCAGCACTGGACGTGGCAATCATTGAAACTACAGGGACAAATCAAAGGACAAAAACCTGAATCAACGAGTAGAGAAACATAATGAACGCAGATATTTCCATACAGGGCATGAGAATTTCGTGAATTATATTTTATGGCTAGAGCTAAAACATTAACTTAATTAATCGTCAACAATTTTGATAACAGATTGATTGTTTCAGTCACTTTTCAAGCACAAATGTCAAATAATATCTAGTTCCAGCTTCTCCAATATGAGGATTTGCTGCTTTTATATGTTTTATATCATTATAAATTGAATATCTTTGCGTTTTGGACTGTTGGTCAAACAAAACTAGCAATTTGAATGCGTCACCTTGGGCTCTGCTTTTTCACAATTTTCTGACATTTTGTACAGAAAACAATAATCAATCTTGCTGTCATCCTCCAGCAAATTTTGAATAGCTGTGAGCCACTTAAATAATGAGGCTAAGTCTTCTGTGGTGTAATGCCCTACAATGTTTCTCAGTAATTCCCAAAACATAACACATGTTGTTCATATTTAGCATTCTTCAAATGATGCCCCAACATAAACACTTGGGAGCCACTGGCCTGCTTTAAACCAGCAGCTCTAGCACAGGTGACCTACTGAGCTGCGTGAGTGACAGAGTGAGGCCAGACAGCTGACATGTACCATGTTATAGAGGAGCGTTTGTCAGAACCGGAAAAAAATGACAGTTCAATAGCAGAGGTCTGATCTTGCTGCAGCTTTCAATTATAATGACTGCCCCAATATCAAAACTGGCCTTGAAGGGGCCACACTGTCTGACAGTATTTTACCTTGAGGTTTCTGTGCAGTTTGCGGCCTGGGTGAGGTGGAGGGCTGGGGCCGGGGTTTGATGGCAGGCCTGTCGTGACATGGTCTAGGGGTCGGACCTTTCTTTACCAGCCTTGGAGAACACAGGTAGTCCACTGATGCACACTGGTACTGCAGAGAGGAGGCAGGGAGGTCTGGAGAGAAGAGGCAAATAGAAAGACAATATCAGGTATTGATCAATATAATGAGATTCATCTGAACACACATCCACAGCCCAATGTAATCCTGCTACAGCCACGCAGTAGTGTGCAGTTACAGTACTGTACTGTGAGTGACCTTGAGCTCAGTGTGTGTTTCAGGATGTCGCCCTCAGACAGAGAGCAGGGGAACCAGAGAGGAGAAGAGAACCTCTGCAGCATCGATCCTAACACCAGGCCTGAGGCGGCACAGAGAGAGAGAGGGAGCTGCAGAGGCAGCATATTGGTTTCTCTCACGCTCTCCGATAGGCCTGTATCTGATTGACTACATCTAATCTTGTCTGGACACTGTCTGTAAATAGACTGTGTGAGAGCGAGAGAGAGAGAATGAGAGAAAGCAACTCAATAATGTAGAAATGTGTGTGAGCCACATCAAAGACAAATTTCCGTTGGACAATAATGTCTTTCTGACTCTGCTTGTCATTGTGTCCTTTAGGAACGTCTGATTTTGGTTTTATCAGTCTGACCTTTACTGTCTTTGGAAGAACCTGGACTGTATTTTGTTTTGTTAGTTTTTACTGATTTATACCTAAAAAATACACAATTTAAAGAAGCAGATTGGTTTATTGGTTTATTAAGTATAATGCGGGTGATATTCTAGATTTTTGTTAAACCAACTGACTCTATGAGAGTGGCGAGGGTGAACCAAAACAGTAAAATTGAGGGCTGGACAGATAAACAATGAGCTCAAACTATATTGCTATAATGGCTGGGCACTGTAGTTTCTAGTAAATGTTACTCAAACTGGGGTAAAACCTGTATTTCTTGGGGACTATTTTCAGCTGCGTATTTGATGCCCTATTTGGTGTATTCTCAAAATAAACTCAAAATAAACTAGATGTTTATGATAATAAATGGAACATGTCACCCAGTGTGGCTCTCTTTTATATGGCAGAGAGGAACAAGTGATATCAGTTCTGGTTGGCAGGATGAATTCATTGTTGGTTTTGGTCTTTTCATGCAATTTGTTGACAATAAGAAAAATGTAGAATATTATCAGACCTATCTTTAGTGCTGGTTTTCACCAGAATTTGATGTCCCCATGCACCCACAAGTTGGTGTCTTTCCACTTCTGATGGAAAGAGCTCAGAAAATCTTCCAGTTAGAGGAAGTGGTGAGAAAACAGAAATTAGGTGCTGATTATGCACCAAAATTCATTAACCGAGTAACAAAATAAATCAACAGTTACACCACAAACATTTTTCCATTCAACTTCCAGCCAGATCGTTTATTTTTTCGTTTATCACCCAGTTTTGTGATTTTCAAAGTAAACCCCTTTCTTTGGGGAAAAATAAAACCTGAAAATGATGAGCCCTATCGTATGCATAATCCGACTGACGCAGAGACAAAATGCAGATAGAAGTTGTCATATGAATGTGGCAGAAGCCTCACAGTCAGCTGCAGATACAAGATCTTACAAGTCCAGTCAAGGGAAAAGAAATCCAGCTTTTGTAATGGTAACAATGCTTTGTGAGAATGTGTGTGTGTGTGTGTGTCTACTGACACTCACTGTGGATGCCGTGGCAGCCTGTGTTTTTGGCAGTTTTACTTGTTGTCTGCTGTGTCTGTCCATTTAGAACACAGTGATGTCCCTCTGTAGATTATGTTAATAACTATGCAAACTACAGCCACACATCTCTGTTCCTTCAGGCTCATAGATTCGATGTAGTCACACCAACTCTTTCTCAACTGGATTACAGCCCGAAATTGCACAGAGCCCCCGCTAGAGCCCTGGCACATCTAATTTGGTGTTTTTCAGCCATGCTGCAGGCAGTGGAAGGAGAGAAATCAGGCAGTAATGAGTCCTGTTACGCTGTCTGCCCCATGTGGCACACTGCAGGCTTTCCCACCATCTCTGCACCACAGAGGAATAAGAGCAGGCAGGGGGAAAAGATGAGGTTTGCTAACAGCTTTCTCAACTCTATAGAGATGAAATTGTGAAAAAATTGTGTTTTCCCCACAGAGGATCACAAATCCTGCAGTAGGTTGGTTTTATATTCACTCTGACTATCCTTGAGTTTGGTCCCTGGCAACAGAAACATTGTGAGCCTCTTGCCGTGGTTGCTGCTGATACCATCTCTAAATCAGAGATGACTCGTGGGTTGAGTCAGAGGAAAAGTTTGACCTATGATCAAGTGAACAAGCATGTCCTTTAGCAAAGCGACTGCCTGGTGAAGAACTCAATGACCCAAGACTGGCTGGGGTCTCTCCTGGGAAAAACAAACAGCGGTGGAAGACAGAGGCATACGGGTTGGTACCTATGGAAACTCGGTGTAGCCATGGTTACCTGAGAGCAAAACCTGGCCCTCATATCAAACTGCCAAACACCAAACAGGAACTTGACGACACAGCAGAGAGAGGAGCTGACGCTCAGTTTTTCTTAATTAAAATCTCACAAACCAAGGATAAAAGGACACGACACATCCTCCTTCACCAGTACCCAGGAAATACACAGTTAAATGAAATACATGTAAGTAAATTCAAATTTCTAACTTATTATTGATTTCACAGTGATCTCTAAAATGTTTCTAATTAAAAAGGTATCTAGGCATTTAAGTTTACACTAGTTCAGAATAGAAAAGAAAGTACAATTAGTCAGTTGTGCAGTATATTCTGAGAAGGGAGCTGGTTAAAGAGCATTACCTTGTCTCCCACTGTTCAGTTTCACATATCCAAAGTCCAAAGAACAAGTGAGCGGAAAAATCCCCCACACAAGCCAGTCAAAAATCAAAACAAATCCTGCCCAAAGAGCCTCGTGTGCAGTTGAGACTAGTCTTTGTTGCAAACAAACACACACACACACACACACACACACCCTAAAAAAGTCCTTCAAAGCTAAGTTCTGTATTACGCCCCAAACACACACATTCACCTGTCCTTTTCCCAGGTGTGTTCGAGGAGCTGCACCTGTCCTTTCACCTGTCAAACCTGATCCAAGTACCTCCTCCCGGGGGCCAAAGTGACGTGCATGTGTGTGACTGTGGAGCCCAGTGATCTCAGCGCCCTCTTACAAGTAGGCCACGGCATATATCTTTGCCCAAAACACACAACTCATTTGACTACTCTGTTCAAAACTGACAATAACCAAAACAATGTCTGAAGCCACGAGTCAGTCACCTAATTGATTTGGACTCTGAGGGATCCATGAGATGAGATTAATATTGTAATTGTGTAATTTTGAGAAGGCTTCTTTGAAAACACACAGGAGAGCGCTGATCTGAGCTCATTAATTTCCTCTGCTCAGTTCCAGTTACTGAGGGACGGTTGAATAGCACAATTAGACAGGAATTACACGTCCGAGGACATTATCACTACCGCACCCTGTAGGCTGTGGGTTACCATGACAACCTTTTTCCGGCTGAAACTATTTCAGCCCCTTTTAGTCACTATGCATCCCATTAATTAGGTGAAATAGGTAACAAACAAGTTGTCTATCTTACCTGTTTGCTCACAGAAGAGAACAGAACGAGCAGCCAGAGAGCACAGCGAATATTTTTGGGTCATAACCTGAAAGACTGCATTACAGTGTTTTTCTAAACATAGGGAAGGATTGCGGTGTGCCTTACTCACGGAAATCAGATGCTTTCAGGTATTTGACAGGGAACACTCTTGCCTTCTCTCTTTCTGTCTGAGTGAAAAGCACATGGCCCCAACAAACCTCTGGTAACTCTGTGATGCTGTCACAAGAGAAAAACCGAAGGAATGTCACTACATAACTACAATGTGTAGTCTGTGTTTCAGTGTGGTCACCTTTTTGCTATGAGAGCTTTTCCCTGGAGCCCAGCTTTCAAAAAATGCCAAAATGAAAAACCCAAATAATTTTGTACAATGTCTAGAAAATTCTTAATACTTTTAGCTAAAGTCACATTATGAGGCTTAAGGCTTTTTTTTTTTAATACTAGTGCTATCACCCCTGAGTTTCGGTACAAATACCAGAACAATTAATTTTTCTACACCTTACATTGAGGAATATAAACACGATTTTCTTCAAAACCCTGTTTTAGCCATGTTAGCATAGTGGATAGCAATGTCAAATGTTAGCAGGCCAGCATGCTAAACTAAGATGACTAACATGGTAAATATTAGGCTATACCTGCTCAAAATCAGCATGTTAGCATCGTCACTGTGAGCATGCTGATGTTAGCATTTAGCTCAAAGCACCGCTGTGCCTTAGTACAGCCTCACAGAGCTGCAAGCTGTGGCCTCTTATTCATGCTCATTTAGGCTAAAAAAAAGAAAGAAAAGTTCTCAAATTAACACAAGCAGCCACTATAGGTAGCCTTTTCCCCTCAATTAATATATAGCATTTTGCAATTCCAAAAAAATTCAGAACAAACTTTTCAGTTGTCCTCGCTCCTTTTCCACAAACACCCAAGAGACACGTAGACTCAAACACACAAACCTAGCTAGCTGTCAGTCACCGTCAGCCTTGAGGCGACACCTTCAGAGTCATTTATTACCCATCATCCCTTGAGTACAGTCCTCTCGCCCCGGTGCTGTCTGAGAGACAGATTACTCAGATTCAGCAGAGTCTCCCCAGTCAGGCAGCCAGTCAATCAGGTCTCCTACCCGCAAACCAACCCCTGGTGAGGCCGAGCTGACAACCCTGTTCCCATCACTTCAACCCCCCCCCCCATTACCCCACCAAGCCAGAATCTCAATGACACTCTCTCTAAGTATGGCACCTCATTATTCCCATATCACCATCATATTTCCCAGTGTCTCTGCCTGCATCATACCTGCTCTGCTCTTCTCATTCTGTCTGTGCCCATATTTCGCTCTCTCTCCCTAACCCAGAACCATATGGATCTGGTTTCTCTAGGCTGTTACTGAAAGACTGAGTCAAAGAGAGGCAGTCTTTGATTTATTATGGCCAATTTGCTGTAATCATTCCTTCACACACATATTGGGCATGGCTCAATACTGGTATTCAACAAGATGAGGAAAACAGGGTGTAGTAGAGAGCAGAGAAAGCAAAAACAAAACAACAGCTAGGAGAGAGTAAAGGTAGTGGAGATGTCGGAGAGATCGACCGCCACCATTCATTTTAACACCATGTCATCTACCACTCCATATCCGTTCCTCCTGTACTCTCGCCTCACGCTGTCTCTTCCCTCCCTGTGCAGCAGGAGACAGCAAAGAGTGCTCTGACCCTGATCTACTTTTCAGTTATCACCCCAATGGTTAAAACCTTGAGCCAGAAATCCACAGAGAACCACAAATGCTATCACTACTGACTATTTGAAGTAAGTACACAGAGGTGTCAGGACAGGGAAATGAGGAAGTGATACAGTTAAAAAAATTATGAAATTGAACAGGTTTCCTAATCACACAAAAGGCAATGGCAAAACATATGAGATTGGAGGGGTGGATTATTCTGCTGGAGTAGTTTGAAAAGCTTCTGTAAATATTTGGTACCTTTTTTCCAACAATGAAAACGTACCAATATTAGAATATTTTAACTGACTGCTGCCAACATGCCCAGAAAGGGACAAATTCGGAAACCTTTAATGACACCTTTCAAGCCTACAGGGGTGAGTGTTTGATGCTCAAAAAAAGACTTGGGTGGAGCATCACTTTAAGAGGATCTATTCCAAATGCACACACTGAAAGAGGAAATATTGGTGCTAGTACAACAACAGCTGCTCCAGGATCTACAGTAGAACAGATCCTCAATCTGGGAGTAACCGAGGCTCCAGCTCTCACTTCACCACAGGGTTTATTAACACACACATGCAATCATGCACACACATACAGAGGGATCAACAGCTATCCAATCACGTACAGTCGCATCTGTCCCCAGATTACAAATCTATATTCATCTATTTCTTATGATGCTTGGTTATCATAACCAGTCATGTTCTCTTTGTCAAACCTTCCACTTCCACTTCTGTAGAGACTATTTGTGTTGTTGAATTAGTGGTGCCTGAAGTTTCACCGGTATCATGCCTTCCCATGGGCTGGGGGCAACAGAGGGGGAGGTAAGTCATCTTGTTAGGTCTGTCCTCTCCCCCTAAATCAGGTCAGTGGGCACAGCAGGCACACTGACATGTCTCCCACACTAAGTGGGAAGATTTCAGCAGCTCCCACAGATTAGGATCATGCGATTTCGGGGGGAATAAGACAGGGGGAGATAGAGGTTGGAAGGACAATGAGGAGGCAGCAGATGGCTGGCAAGTGTTGAAGAAAGTCATAGAGTAAGTAATGGAAACACAAATCAAATAGAGAATGCAAATGAAAGGGGGATATGATAAAGTACAGTTGAGTGGTTTTGCTAGAAAGTCTGAAGCACGACAGAGGCAAGACCAGTGAGGAGTCGTGTGAGCAAACATACAGCAGTCGAAGTTGTAAATACAGTGGGGTAAAAATAGGTCCATCTGCTTTTAGTTCCTGAAATGATACAGTGTAACTGTCAACAAGTGGAGAGAGTGGCATCGTCCTTGTGGAGTCCCAAACAAGGCACTCAAAGAATTCTCCTTCACTGCGAGAGGACCAAGGAAGAGGCTATTACCATGGCAACAACGCTGATCTATGTTGCTAATATAGTAGGTAGGTCATGGTGAGCTATAAAGAACTAGTTTTGCTTCCAGTAGACACACACTTAAGTAACAAAAGTAGACTTATAAGAAGAAGAAACACCACCCAGCACTAACCAGTAAATACACTCAAACAACACACACATGAATATACTGTAGGCATGCACATCACATGGGTCAAACTGCAGCACTATATTCTCCAGACAAAAGGCAAGCAGGGGATGAGGTATGACACATTCACTGACCTGAGACCTTTTTCCTACAGTGTGACTCAAGGCCATTTAATTCAGCTGTCAAATACACAGTGAGTCAAGGAAAAACACTCAGAATTTACAGTAACTAACACTAACACAATGATGTGAGGACATGACAAAGGGGTGATTAAAAATTCATATTCATCATCAGACATGTGACTCGGTAGCACTGGTAGCACACTGGCCTCTCCAATTCACAGCCTCCCCCAGCAACCACAAACACTCCAAGAGGACTTTTATGAGGAACAGTGCAGAGAAGTAAGCCTCTGTTTGTCTGGACGCAGTGCAGCACAGAAGCCTAGAGCATTACTGTAATGGAAGCAGCCACAGATTGGCAATTAGGGCAACACACACACACACACACACACACACACACACACACAGGAGAACAAGAGGGTTTACAAACCTGCCTGTGGAGATGACTGCCCAACTGTCCCAGAAACTACTGAAGCCTACTGTAGCGGCTCTCAATGGTGGCTTTCACTGTGTAATGTCAAAACCCAACTGACCGTTTTGCACAATCAGAGCAAAGCTGAGCAGGAGAACCCATCTTATCCTCTCAGTCAATTCTACTAAACACTAACACACCTTCACTAGCAATGGGATTTCTAGCCGCTGGTGCTGGAAAAAAATACTCTGGCTCTTTCCATTCCCACAGGGGGTGGGGGAGGTCTTAACAAACACAGGTCTGCTCCATGAGTCATCAGCACCTAAAGCCTGAAATAGCATTTTCAAAACAAATTTCAATCATTCCCTGTCCTAAGAGGGCCATATTGTAATGAGGATTATGCAGTTTAATCTTCTGGATCAAGGTTTGATCACTCGTCATACTGACTAAGGGTCTCTGAAGTGTGAATGCATTGATTATTTTACCATATATTGGTTGGTGGGATGAACCAATCATTGTGGTAGACAGGACCATTTAAAAACCAGCCATGTTGGTTGACTGCATGATTGATTAATTGCTGACTGATTGATGACTTAGACATTAAAGGATGTCGAGTACAGCGCCTCCACACACTAACACATGTACATGCATAACGTACATTGTGCTGTTGCCAGGCCTGGTTGCTTAACTTTACAGAAACCCATCTGCAGTACAGACCACAAAATTACTTTGACACTTAACTCATGTCATTATTGTTGATTATTACCATTACACTGTGATCTGCTAACGTTTTACAGCATGCTGTTAAGTGTTCCACTGCGACTGCAGAAAAACATTCAGCAGCTACCAAAAACACTGCCGACCAGATCATTCCCTTTCCCAAATAAAAAGCAACCCACACTAAGGGAACATTTCACAGGCAACCAAATCACACCTCTCATGGCCGCAGAATTACACCTCTGGAAAAGCCACTCTCCCCCAACAAAACAACAGAAGGAAGTGGTGTATGCAGAGCATGTCCACTGATTCCAGCTTTTCCAGTGTACATTTTCACGTGTTTGTTGGAAAAGGGGGCGTTTTTGCTATGAGAGGAAATGGGAAAATTAAAGGGAGGACAGGTTCCCTTTAGTGATGTGTATATTTTTCTGTGGGTGTATGTGTCTAGGGCTACAACTAATGATTATTTTAATTATTAAATAATCTATGGATAATTTGTTTGGTTAAACAATTCTTTGTTTCATCTGAACACACTCCATAACCCGAAGGTGCTGTATTTAGCTAATTTACAATGTTAAAGACAATGAGAAAAAATAGTGAAATACCGCTTGAACGAGAGCATGTTTCACAATTTTGCTAGATAAATGACAAAAGCTTAATCGACTGTCAAAATGGTTAACAGTACATTTTCTGTGGTGATACACAATGGCTTCTTACTAATATAGACAAAAAGAAAGGGGTATTGTGTGGACATATACATATACATATTCATATTTAAAGATTTAAGTATCTTTCTTTATGCCGATGATATTATCTTGCTGTTGGAAAATTAGTTAGATTGCAATCACTGTTGGAAATGAAAAAAGTTGTGCATTGAATTGAATTTTCAAAAATCAGGTAGAGAAAGAAGTATCGGTTTTGTGTTGGTGACATGCAACTTGAGTTTACAGATAAATATAAGTATATTGGTTTCTTTCTAGATGAATGCATGTCATTTTATGAAGTTTTGATTAGATTTTGAGTCATAAATCGGCTCATTACTTCATGACTATTTCCCCACTACTTTCTTCCACACCTCGCCACCACATGCTTTCACTTTTCACAAACTTTATCCAAAGTATAATCCTTCCTCTCCTTTTTCTGTCCTGCTGCCCCCTGACTCAGCCTCCATTCTCAGAGCTGTGTTAAGGTGAGGTGGAGGGGTGCCCAGGGCACCACCCTGCATCTGTTCCAGGCAGGATGGATGTCAACATGTGGCGGGGAGTGTCTATGAGGCCTGCTGACAGTCAAAGTGTCCCAGAGTGGGACAGCCCTGCCCAGTACAGGTCAACGTGTTGCCCATTCCAGTCCAGTTCAGTCCAGTCTGGGTGGTCTAATCCAGAAAGGGTGTGTAGATGTAAAGGGCTTGTGAAAAAGAAAGTTGAGGGTGAGGAATCAGGGGAGTCTCCTCCCTTGTCACTGTTCCTCTGTGCTGATACACACTGGACTCTTACCAACATACACATTGAGACAAAAAGGTCACTGTGCACTCAACACCGACGCGTCTTCTTTGACGTCAGAATCATTTTCAAAATGCCACTTGGCTCCTGAAAGGCAGCGTCAGCAATGGGAGCATCTGAGGCAAGCAGCTCCTGTCAGTCTGTCTAAACTTATGCACAAAGTGTCTGACACTCGTTTCACTGGGCTGAAATTTCTTAGATGAGTCACTCAACTCTGAAAACTGAGAATACCTTTCAATGCCAATGAGGGAGAAGCCTAAATTAACATTTTTGAGCAGGAAGAGCCTTGAATGGAAACCTAAATCACTGAAAGCTTTTCAAGCTGAGGTTTGTGCAGGGCAGAATTAACTAAGACATGAGAGCAAGAAGCCAAGACATACCAAGAACCATGAACACACATACACACACAAATCACTGTACAAGGAGAGGCCTGTTATAGAAGCCAGGTGTACACTAGACAGACTAATAAAGGCTCCTATTTCCTCTCTAATGGCTTCAGTATTTCCCATAACAGCACCGCACTGCAGTGCTCTGAGCCATGTTAGTGTACCCACACAGGAGACAGTAGGACTGCCAGGGCCAGCGCTTTATACACTTAGTCAAATATCTGAAGCTGGTCTTGTTGTTCAAACCCAAAATAGAGATGCTGACCTACTGCTGCATGCAAATTGTCATCAGAGCTACAGTATGTGTACTAAAGAGATTGAATCAAACAGCTAAACATGATTGTGCTATAATCCAGCCGACCCTCTCAGCCTACATCAATTCACAGATGACAGATTTTCTCCTTTGGGAATAAAATCTGCAATCATTACAATCCATCATGTACTTCATAACATGCAAGTCCTGCGCACACAAGACATCAAAGGATCCTTTTGTAGTCTTTATAAATATAAAATATAGATCCAATTAGGTATTCAACTAACAACTGTTTTCATTAATGATGAACAGCTTCATACAGTTATGTCAAGACTCAAAGAAGTAAGCTTTCTGATGGAGCTTTTTTCTTTTAGTTTTTCCCTCTGAGTTTGTGTTGAGCTGTTCTGATCAATTAGGACGACGCGAATGTGCAAAGAGACTGATCAATCACTGTCATCTCTCTCGACCTGAGTCAGAAACTGACCCATCTAGTCTCATGATAAATTGATTTACTATGCGATGGTGTTGTATGCTATAGATTCTTATATATTTCATTTTAATTCATAAGTGTAATGATTCCTTCTGGCCTTGGCATAGGTGGTCTGAATTTCAGGTGAAGTGGCCCACCTTCGCTGTAATTGTATACCTTTTTACACCGTTAATACCGTTTTTCCGTTATATTTGTCACAACTGATTGCGGTTCTTTCAAAACCAGATACTTCCGGGTTTAACGGAAATAACAAAATAAAAGCCATAAAACAAAATAAACTTCACACGTATTTGTTATGAAATCAATGGGGGTCATTTCCACTTGTACTTGCTCTGGCGTCTACCTTGTTCATAACTGGCTGTCAGATCGTCTTTCATATGGCCGTTGGCTAAATCATAGCCCATGTTGAATTTCTATAGAATGAGCAGCAGAGAACCACAGCAGCCTGCAGCAGGCAGCTCTGCCCACCTGTCATCTATCACGTGTTACCTGCAACAGCTTGCCTCTCAATGGGGTCGGAAGGGTGAGGCAAGGAATTATCGAAGAGGGCCCAATTACAGGGCTGCTGTTATTACTACTTCGTGGTGTCTATTGGTCAACGTCAAGGATCCACCAGGGATCCTGCCCGGGGCTGTTTCTGTACATCTCTGGGGTGATGTGACACGATAATGCTGCATGCATACATTTTCTAGAGTGCTAGTTGGCTTGATCACATAAATGCTACAAAATAATCATATTTTTCCTTTCTCTCCAATGTCCATGGTTCCACATTTTTGCTGCCGAGAAACATCCAGTCAAGCTTTGTGAACTACAACAACTGGAAGATCACTAAGACCAGCTTACTGTCCTGAAATTTACCATTTATGGTAGTTCCTCAGTTACTGCGAGTAGCTCCATGTGTGCACAGGTACTGACTTTCCACTTTATGAGGACACATTAAAGTTCTCCCCTGAAGTGAATATGGCAGGAAAGGATTATCCAGTCAAACATCCCTAAAGGAAAACTGTCTGTTAGCCCACGTGCACGTATACTTGCAAACAAGCACATAGACATAAATACACATGCACTCCCACTATGCCCCGCAGCAGAAATTCATTAAATATCTTGTTACTGGCCTCTGGAAGCCATCCCTCATCCTCTCCACAGCAGTAGGACACAACTACAAAGACAGTTCCACTGAACACTGAAACCTTGTAAGCTTTTGAAGTGAGCAGTGGTGGTTTTAAAACGGGAGACGGCAATTAGAGGCAAATGGCCTCTCCTTCTAAAGGAGGTCAAATTTAAAGATGTTAGATATTACTATTGAATTCACCGAGAGGAGGAGTGTTGTTTGTGAACGTGTGTTTGCGTGAGATTTTTCTATTCTTCCTGTCTTTGATGCCAAAGTCTCTTACTTAAGACAACACACATGCTTCACTGGAGATAAGAGAGCTCTTAACACTTTCCGAATGCCTGCCCACAACAAATGGAGAAGTAAAAGACACACGCACAAAGGCATATGCACGCAAAGACGCCAAGACACACATGTCACTATGTCACTAGAAAACAAAACACACACACTATAATACAGCACAGGGACCGTGCTGTATTTAGGCGGCTGCAGGATAAGACACATAAAACACACACTGTCACTTCCGGTTAAGGCAGTGGCAGCAGTGTCTGCTGATCCATCGTTTTCTAATCACTTGACATTTCTTTATTTTGCTGATTCCTATAATTATCATGCCAACACAACAGGAAATGCCATCACCAGCTTTAAGTGGAGGAAGACCCCAGGTGCTCTAGGTAAAGAGGAAGTTGTGGGTATAATTACCAGGGTGATGGAGCACACTAATCGGGGTGACTATTAAACATGGTATCTGTATGTGTTTTTCTGTTTGCGTGTGGGTTGGTCAGTATCACCACAAGTCCTCCAGCATCTCTGACCAATATGGAGCACTTCCTTCCTCTTGATTCAACCCCGGAATGAAGTGAAAACCACAAGGATGACTTTGATGAGTTTATATGTGCAGGAAGTGGACAAAGTGATAAAAATACCTCCACAATGGCTTCATCGCATTAGAGAAAAGACTAGTTTTCAAGGAAGTGTACAGATGCAGAGGTACAGATGTAACTAATGGCTCCCAGAGAACTGCTACCCTCACAGTTACAGACCCACGCCTGTATTAAATATTTGTAGACACTGTGGGTTAAAGACATCCTTTCCTTTGGCTTTCTCTAAAACTAAACTTGTCCAGACGTAGGAAAAAGGGTGAAACATGACTCACTATTTTTTCCACTGCCCAGGGGTTCTAGGATTTTGCCTTTCACACGAGGTTACTGTGTGAGTCTTTGTGTGTTGGCCTTGAGTACAGGCGGTTTCTACATGGCAGCCTTACCATAAATACCATCTTATGGTGTTTATGGCTTGACGGACAGCTCATCATGAAATGTTTTTTGTTGAGACTGTGTCACAGGGGTGATGATTAGATTCTTTTCACTTTTGACTTAAGACCCCATTCTTCTTTGCATGGTGTGGTTGTCTGTTTTTAGATTGTTGCCTTTAGCAAATTAAAAGAAATTTGCACACAAGCATCAGTAACTTGAGCAATGACAATTAGGTGTGTTTTCTCAAGATAAAAGCTCATGACTGTAAGACACTGGTAATATGTACTGTTAGCAACCTATTGTAATTTGGCTGTGTAGCTTTTTTCCTCTGTACTGTGGTTTCGTTCTCAGTCCTTTTTCATGTGGTGTTTCCGTGATTTTGTCCATCCTGTGTGTATGTTAAATTACCTCACTTCAAGGACAGCAAGATTAGAAATCCACTACCAGCAGAGGCTTGGATATTCAGAGGTCAGACTTTAATTACACTTAAAATAAATCCATCTAATGGACATGATTATGTTGATATATGAGAAGCCTGTTTCTAGACTAATACTCCCACCAATCTAAGAGGATCAGACCGCTCTGACGCCAGTGAAGCCTGCGATGATCCAGGAAATGTAAGCAGCTGTACAGCTGGGCAACACCAGCGTCGTACTACAGTATATATGTCAGCCAGACCCTGTGGCTGCTTGGCTCAGCACCATTGCATTGATCTGGGTCAAAAGGTCGTCGATTAGACTGAGTCTCGCAGTCTCTAGGCAATGCCACAGTGTCTGCCACACACTCAGCCTCAGCTCGGCTCACACAGCTGCTGCCTGTCGTCATGGAAACACTCAGACTACCCGCTCCTTAAGACAACTCCCTAGTCAGCTAAATTATAGTGTGCCAAAAAAATCCCTAAGAGACTGAATACAAACACTAACATACCAGCGCTGAATAACTGACAAAATACAGAAGTATTGGCTGCACAGTCGGTTAAGCTTTAAATCATCTTTGAGGTCATGCAGACATGTAATGACATCATTGAGCTAGCAGTGGTCATCACTGTGTCACTTATGGTCAATACCACCTCGGCTGCTCCTTTAGTGAGCATGTATCGACTCAAAGTTGTAAAATTGTCAGAGGAAAAGAGCCTGAGTGCTGTTTTGTCGGGGGGAGACAGCACAGGGGCAATGAACTGAAAAAACATTGGCACCGTTCGCTGCTCACTACATTACTCACCACACATCACTTGTTCAAGGAGCCAGAGGGCTCAGCTCTCACTCCTAATTATCCACTGTACTATAGATGAAAGAGAAAACCAAACAAACTCGAACCAAAACACACATACACTGTCCCACTCAAAAATTCCTTAAAAAAACACTGCAGGGAATCAAGGCAGCAGAAAATTGCCCCCAGTGTACGTCCTCAATAAAACATGCAGACTGGCATGTATATTTCAGAGGGCAGCGAGAATTAGCCCACATTCAGCAGACAGCTGCAACCCCACACACCCAAACATAACCCAGACAGAGGTTTGGTTTGGACGAAAACACATGCATTTTGTAGAGCAGCGGTACCTGCTAAATAAACTCGAACACAAACTGAAATACACATAAATCAGAGGCAGATCTTAATGCAAGGCTCAAGTGCTCACATAAGTCCGCATGTTCCTCCCACGTTAATGTACAAATAAATCTACTATTTAGACACGATGAAGCATTAGTAACTCACCAGCTAAACTCAGTTTGCCATCTGCCTTTGATGTTTCCTCTGTTTTCCCTCTCTGTCTGAGATCTCTGTAGATCCTTTGGTCTCTTGCTGTGCGACACAATCATAAACGCAAAAAGTCCGATCTAGTCCAGCACTGAGCCACGAGCAGGCTGTCTGAGGAGCCTGGATGTTTTAGTAGCTCTCTCAGGGAAACAGCATGAGTCTGCCACAGCTACTACTCCTGTTCCCTCATCGACTCTCTCTTACCACCACCACGCTGCTTCCCTCTCTCTCTCTCTCTCTCCTCCTCCTCCTCCTCCGGTTCCCTCCCCTCCTCTTCCTCCTCCCCTCGCCCTCTACAAACGCACTGTCCCTGCCCCAAAAAAAAGGGCTCCTCCTGTCCTGCACTCTCCCCGTCCTGATCCCCGCACCATTCAGAGCAGCGGACTAAACAATGCCTCCGCCGCCGCCACTCTGAAAGGAACCCAGGAGCAGTTCTCAGCCGGCAATAATGCCGCCCAACTGTCACCATGGAAACTAATGACGGCCCGCTGGAGGGAGGAGGGAGGGAGGGGAGAGTTAAGTGAGAGAGAGAAGAGTGGAGGAGGGAGAGAGGAGAAGAAGTGGCTAAATGAAAGATGGGGGAAGTGTGTGTAAGTGTCAGTGTGCCTGCGCAGTTGTTGCATGAGTGTGTGTGTGTGTGAGGATATGAGTGAGCTGGAGAGGAGGGACGCTTTTGGGGGAAATTCTTCAGGTTAGAAACGTGGTGCACTACAGAGGTGGGGTGGTCTTTTTAAGCCTGCAGCTAATTATTCTCATTATCGATTAATTGTTTAGTCTATAAAACATCGCAATACTCACGTTTAAGAAGCTGAAACTTGCATTTACATTACATGAAACTTAGCTTAACAATCAATCATCAAGATTGTTGCTGATTATTTTTCTGTTGATTAACCAATCAGTTAATCAACGGCCCTGTTTCAGCAGTTTTTTCCTGTAAATAATTAGATTTTCTGACGAGTAAATAATGATATAGAGCAGCTAATGTTTGGCAGTTTTGCTTGATAACTCAAACAATTAACCGATTCATTTTTGTGTCATTTGACCGATCGACTGATCATTTCACCACTAGTTCTTTCCTAAAAACAATTTGTATTTCTGATGTGTAAATAATGAATGCTGTTGTATCCCTTGGGGAGCCACTTTACCACAAGTCTCTGTGGAGTACATTTGTGTCCCTGTGCGACTTCCCCCCACAGACATGTGGATCACAAAAGCTGCCAGGATGACGCGCCCAAGCTGCTCCAACCCTCTTCATATGCACATATAATTACAACAACCCCCCCCCCCCCCCCCCCCCATATCTCTCTGTGTTCCCCCCTCTTCCCACTCAATAGTTGGAGTGACATCGGCCTGAAAGACAGGCTGACATTGCCCGACACCGGCTCTGAACCCACAGACGAATGCCACCGATAACCATGGAAACACTGCTGGAATATCCCCAGTTCCTAAAGGAAACGGGGCTTTAAAGCAGGGTGTGAGGAGAGGAGCGGAAGAGAGAGAGAATGTAAAGGGGGGGATGGGTGGCTGTGTTCGATTTAGATTCAGGAAACGCAGAAGCTTTAAAATTGGAGGCGAGCTGAGAGTCGCTGGGAATGGGTTAAAATCTTGAAGCAGCGACAATAACAACATGTCCCTCCAGCAGCTAATTGTAGGCCACATTTTGCTGAACTGATTGAAATACTCCACACAGTGAATTATGAATTGCACTGGACTGGGGGAACAGGTGCTGCTCTCCACGGCAATAAAGCTGGCTGCTCAACCCAGCAGACCTGCTGAGGTGAAATATTCTCACATGGGAAAGACGAGATAGAGAATCGGTGCTGCAGACGCCCCGCAGGGCAATCCAAATAAGGGGAAAAACCATTTTCAAATAAGAATAGAGCCTCGCCTTTGTGGGTTATCTAATGAGGCATGGTGCTCGTGCCCCCTCTTTACACCAAAGAGAGGAATGTGAGCTGTGGGTTAGGGAGGAATGTTGAACCTCCCGCCATCTTGTTACCTCTTTTTAGCTTATGTAAGGCGGAGATTGATGTTCAAAGTAGAATTCGGCTTTAAAAAGGGGCATGTGGAAGTCTTTGATTTCCATGTTATAGCCTGGAATAAGCCCACAGAGATAGATAGGAGATAGGGGACTGGCCAGGCTGGCACAGTTCTTCTGCCCTTCTGTCACCCTTAACCACTCTCACTAATTACAACAATGATCTCTTTCCATCTGTCCACACAGAAGAAACTTTGTGCGATTATTCTCTGCCTCTGTCACACACAAACACACTGCAATATTGACGACTAACACTCGTCTAAATCTTCCTCGCTCTACTGACCCAAGGAGGGCATCTGTCACACATCTGCCCAATGGGCTCATCAACCACACACACTCCCTTCCAACCATGCCATACAGTTACAAAGGGATGGAAAACATGACTCATTGCCTCATTTTTAACCGGAAAAAAATATGTTTTTCTTTCCCTATTTAATGCTAAAAATTAAGGTCAAACTATGAGACAGGGCCAACATATCTTGTGGCTATGTTTACCCTTCTCTCTATGCATTATACTGTCCAGAAATTGAAGCATATGACAGTTCATCACCCACCACGACTCCACTGCTCCGCAACAAATACAGAGACATTCACAACAATGCCGTTAACAATATGCGAAACGCTGCATCGATGCCGTTTGAACGCCTGCCAAAGGTCTGTCAACTGGTTTTCAAAGGACTGTGCTGGTTTTGATCTGCACAAACACAAACATTTTTCCTCTTTTTATCCAGTCCTGGCCTACTGCAGGGACACTGAGGACTTAGCCCAGTTAGAGTCAGAGGGGACTTGGTACAGATAAATCTGCATAGATAAATAAGTCTCTCTCTTTTTTTTTTTTAAATAACGCAGATCAATCAGTGGGCCGATGCCATGGCACACTTGGTTTGGCTGCCTCGGCATTCACCCCGCGGATGAAAGCCGGAAGGAGGACACTGGGCTGTTGTCATGGAGACAATTCACATTCCACAGCATGTTGACCCAACTCCAGGATTTTTTCCAAAAAGCCCTCACACAGAAAGACAACACAGGCATGCATGCGTGCATATGAATAAATCTACACACTAGCGCTCAGGCTGACACACACACACACACACACACACACACACACACACACACACACACACACGTATTAGACAGATATACACAAGCTTAAGCTGGGAAAATGAACAACTTTTACATTCACGCGTCTCTGAAGGTCCTGGAGTGCCAGCAAGACACAACATCCAGACAAACCTCAGCAGAAGACGGAGGTCGAGGAAGGACACATTTAACGCAGCTGGAGTCTTCCACTGTTACTGACACACATTCATGTTGACTCAGTGAGCCGGCAGATCGGCTTTCTCCGAGGGGAATTGCACTCTCAAAGATTCAATAGAGGGATCAATTAGAGCTTTCAGTAGGAAATACGGTCAGATTATAGTTATGAATGAAGACAGGTGTTCTTATGTGTCAGATTTAATTGGTACGCCTCTTTTGTCCTTGAATAAAAGTATCTTTTACGGCCATTCCCAAATATCTGCCTGCTCAGATATTGACCCTGACAGCCACCTTTACCTTAACTCCTCAAACATTCAGCGGCTAAAAATCAAAGAGATGTTTTAAATCACTCTGGCAAGCACACTGCCGTCCTCCCTCCTCTCAGGAGTCAACGCCTCTCTTTATAGAAGAAGTCATTAATATTTCACCCAGAGGAGAGTCTTTTAATTCATTATTAATATTTAAAACCTATCTGCTGGAGAAGAGAGGTCTTATCTGAATTACAAAGAGGCTGGAGCCTAGCATAATCCATGTATCTATGTTACCCTCCCTCCCCTCCCAACAGAAAAGTGATGCACTAGACCTGCTGTCCCACTCTGTCAGAGCAGTGCTGGCTGGTGGGGGTGAGATCTGGAAATTGTGTTTCTACACTGGTCCCATGCTGTCTGAGGGTGCCTGGCCCAGGGGCATGGTGGAGATGGTGGATGCAGAGCAGAGAGAAGAAGAGACACAGTTGGGGAGGAGAAAATGAGACACTTCAAGGAGCTAAAGAAAGAGATCCTGCAAGGAAAATTCCACCTGAACTAAATTACAAATTGTTGCAACTTTTTCTTTTTCAAGATCAACAAGAGGATTTTTGAAAGAATAACTTAGCAGTTTGAGATCTGTCAGCCAGTAGAGATTTTGCTATACAGTTTTTAAGAGGTAAATATCAATATCTCTACTTGCAGTATATTTGGGTATTGTAGGCAGTGTGAAAAACCCATAAGCAGGACTGCTTTATAGCAATATTAGTAATACAGGGTAATACAGGATTTGCATTAAAAAAGAAACACACACACACACACACACACACACACACACACACACACACACACACATACAATTGACTTAAAAAAGGCATAAAAAACCTGCATTTGGTTATTGTATCTATCAACATAATCTCAATTTAATTTTCAGAAAAAATGTGTATATCACAATATAATATTGTTATTCAAATATAGAAATTACAGATACTATGAGAGAGGGTTTTGTCCATATTGCCCAACCCAAGCAGACGTTATTTGACCATCCAGTCCAGTGGGTCCTGAAACAAATCTTACTGGATGTAGTTGCCAAAAATAATAGATGCTTGACTGATGTCAGAGATTATCAGAGTAATGTATTCTTCGTTTGTCCTTCCTCCATCTGTCAAATGCTCCAAACAAGGCATGAAGACATTCATTTACAACCAGCTGTGATACTGTGGCTAACTTCTTCTTTGGTTCGATTCATTACATCCTCGCAGGGAGCAGCTTTGCTGATATGCTCCAACTCAAAACATAGAACTCAGCGGAATAATAAGAATATAATTGCGAGCCTCAAACACCTTTATTGTAGAGTCTGTTTTTCATCATTATCGACCCAAAGGGGAATGTTTTACAATGAACCAGCAGTCAGCATTTTCAGTAATGATCTCTGTGAGCTCAGCCCCTCTGAGAAGATGAGCAGGGAATCCAGCAGACAGCAAAGCAATATCAGAAAAAACAGACAACAAATACCGTGCACGTGTTATTTTAATTGGATCCCCGTCTGGAGGTCAGATTGTATTGATATTGTATTCTGTGTAAAGCAAAGATTGACAATGCAAAATGATATCTACTCTCATTTCCATACATTTCATTTTGTTGGTTTTGGAGACCCAGTTGACACATTTTTTCTGCAGCATTCTGCTTATGGAGCATCATTATGTGGTGTTGAAAGAGGCGAGATTTGTTTTCAAATGCTACGCAGTTCATTTCCACTGTGTTACACACGATGTGGGTCTTTGTTTGGATGCTGTTTATGTCCTTGAGTATGGTCTTGAAAGGTGTGATGGAAGTGAACATCCCTGTGATGGTTTGTAACTATTAAAGGTGTGACTGTGTGTGTATAAGTGTGTGTTTGTGTGTGTGTGTGTGTGTGTGTGTGTGTGTGTGTGTGTGTGTGTGTGAGTGTGCGCACATGAGTGTGTGTCCACCAACGGTGGGTTTGGTCATCTGATGAGCTGCAGGCTCATCTCTCCCTACAGCGTCCAGATGGCCTGTGATTATGCACGGCTCAGTAGAGATTACAGTGCAACACAGATAGAAAAGAGAAAACGGAGAGAGTAAAAATAAATAGTTCAAACGAGGAAAAAAGTTGGCACGAAATGAAATGAAAATATGAGCTATGTGGGGGTCAAAGAAATGGAGCGAGGTTGATGATGCAGTGCGGCTAGCTTCACCCAGCAAACACCTCCTTCTGCATAGACACACAAAACCTTTTGACTACATATCAATTCCTCTTAATTTGTTTCATTTTTAGCTTCGTAGAACACCTGCACCCAAAACTACAAACTCAGGTTTCATGTGTTGTTTCATGATTAAGAGCAAAAGGTGTGTAGGGGGTAGCAGGTGATGGATGGCAAAGGTCTGCGACGCAAGTGTGTGTGTTTGAGTGTGTTTCTGATGTGAATGTCACTAGCAAGGGATGCACACGAGGGCATTTGTCACCAGCAGCAACGTGACATGATGGATCACACATTGGTGAGTAAAGCACACCCAAAAGAGCAGTGTGAAAAATGACACTTCACCGAACCAACATAACTCTCGATGTGTTTACGAGCAGAACTTCCTCTGGAGGGAAACCTACAGAACGTGTGCAACAATGATCTGTTTGAATGGTATAGCTCAAGTGCCTGTACGCTTATTGGTACCTCAAGACTGACCTGATTAGATTATAAATTAATTTACATAAAATACTGCAACATGTACTTTTTAAGTATATTATCAACAACTTTTATGCAACAGTCACCTATAAGGGGCAGCTGCAGGGACGTGCTTGTGATTTAAACACACAAAAACCAGAAAAACAGTGAGAGCGATGGCAGAATGCAAAACATCCAAAGCTTCCAGTTATGAATGAGTCAACGCATTCATACCTCCGACAGCACTCCGCTCATATTTCTTCCGCTGGATAAGATACAACAATGATGCAATCCTTCGCTGGGTGTCATTTAGAGAAGCTACTTATTGTAATAGGGTTGAAGCTTGTTGTGGTTAAGAGCGCTTTACCTATAAGTGTATTGCTGGCACACTCTCGCAGCTGTCAAATAGATTAGAGGAGGGTGACGCGCGTCTTGCTGTTTTGTTTTTGTTTATGACTTACTGAATACAAACAGACATAGCAGCAGAGTCATGCTGCAGAAGGCCAGCATATGTGTGTGTGTGTGTGTATGTCCTAGCTTAATGAGACTCATCATTCAGCTTTGAAGAGCTGCACAGTGATAGATGGCAGTTTAACAACCTAGAGTATATACATGTCATATTTCAACAATGTTTTTGGAGGGAACAATTCAGCTTCAGGCATGTAAAGCAGCAGACAAGCTTTTTGAGGAATCAGCTGACATGCATGCACGCACGCACACACACACACACACACACACACACACACACACACACACACACACACACACACACACACACACACACACACATGCATGCACTAAAACACAGATGCCAACCAGCCTGAGGCAGTTTGTTGTTTTATTGCATTTTGACCTTTTAGGATCGATGTAAATCTAATGAAGTGCTTGTTAGTGAATTTGGGCCTCGACGAGGATAAAAATGCTGAAAGCCTGAAATAACTGTTTGAGGAAGATAATCCACAGCGGGCCACAGGAACAGGATCCATCTGTGTGGATGTAGCTCTCATCTCCTCATTAGGCGCAGGGTGTTACGACTGTCCTGTGATAAGAGCTGTGGCTGGTGCAAGGCATGCTGGGAGGGGGGCTGCACGGCGCAGTGGCCATAGAAACTCACAAGTTTAAATCCCTGGGTGACAGTTTAAAACAAAGGGAGGACCTCAGTGACACATCTTGACATCACGAGGGGGGAAACTGCTGTAGAAAACGCAAGTCATCTCACTGTGTTGTTTTCCCTGCAGCCATTAAAGCGTTAAGTCAGAGTCCAGATCTCACCTCCATAAAATGGTGCTATCTTGTTTCACAAAGTCATTACAGAGGCAGAGCAATATAGTGTGATAAATGGCTGACGGGCAGAGCTGCAGACTACAATAGGAGAAAGGAGAGGAGACAGGGGAGAGTCGGCCTGCTGTTGCCAGGGTGACCTTCAGTGTGAAGCACCTCGATGTCACCCAGAAAGAGAGCAGCTCGGCCACTGAGCTCCGGATCTGTGAGAGAGAGGCAGAAAGCCAGCACAGAGTGCAGAAATGATGACCTGAGCACATAAAACTTAAACAAAAAACATCAGCAGCTGTTTTAAAGACCTTTACGAATATGGGTACAAAAGAAGAACAAGTGGTGCTCAACCTTTTTGGCCTGTGACCCCTTAATACAGAACAATGTCTACTTGCAACCTCTCATCACCAATTCAACCAAAGAGCAATTTGTTTTCCTTTTCCTTATTATTTTTTTTTTTTAATAATTCTTATCGGCCTGAGGAGGTTAACTCATCCAGTAACTCACAAGGGAAAAAGCAAAGATTTGACTATGAAAAATAATAATAATGATTTTGTGCTGCAGAAATACGTTTTATTCAGCTTTCCTATCTTGTAATGACCTCACAACCCCTCAGATTTGTTTTGCGACCACAAGAACCACTCCGTCAGGATTATTTGTTAAAATACATACTACAGTGAAGGTCATATAGCCCCCTCTCTCTTTTAACTGCGGGGTGGAATAAAAAACTTAACAGAAATAACAGTGCCATCTAGTGGTAGAATCACTGTTGCACGCTCAGCATAGCAGAGATTTTTTGGAAAACATGGCAATAAAATCACTGTCTGTGACATTATAAAATCATATCTAGATAAATAAAAGACAAAAGTTCATAGACAGTGTAGGAAAAGCTGTTTCTTCTGCTTCATATCATCAGTCAGAATTTTACGAGTGACTGTAAAGAGAGCTGAGATTTAGAGTGACAGGATGACTCTCAAAGCACCCGGGTTTTAGTCAGAGCAGATAAATCTGCAGTCAATATAAATCATATCACAAAGCTTTCCAACGGACAGCAACATGTCTGCTCATCAAAACACCAAATTACAGAAGTAATATCATACGCTAAGTCAGGCTCAGGCAAACACACACTCGTAGCAGTGTGGACTGTTGAGTGGTGGCCATGAAATGCATGCATCCAATACAGAAAGGCAAATAATACAACGCTCACTCTCTGGCAATGCCTTATAATGCATTAAATGTTCAAAGAGCAGTGCCGTTTAAAAGGGAGCTAATCTGTGACTGTGGCTAAGACTGGTGGTGTGGAAAAGAGCAGAGGAGAATAGAGCGAAGAAGAGTTTCCTGCTGACCAACAGTCCCTGAGTCTGTGTGTGTAACCCAGCATGAAGTGTAAAGCGTTTCGCTTTAAAAAAGAATGTCAAAAATGTTAAGCAGGTCGTACAAGTGTTGGGTTTCAGTTGAAAAACCTAGTGCTCTGTGCGATTTATTCTGTAACAACAATATACAGGCTTAAAAGGAAGGAAGAGGAGAGCGAGAGAGCGAGAGACAATGGTTAATGACAACAGAAGGGCAGAGCAGAGGGGGGGTGGAGGGGTGGGAGGGCACCCAGGGGAGACAGCATGGAGAACTCAACACAGGCTGCCTTTGTTGGCTGCAATCAGCCAGACTAAGAAGACATTTACAACATGGTTTATGGCTCCATCAGTTGAGTGAGTGTGAATGGTGGAGTGTGTGAGGTGATTAGGGGAGCGGGGAGGGGAGGTGGACTAAATTTAGCTGAAAGATATCCAGGATGAAAAGCCTAAAAGGAACATACACGATCTCGCAAATCACGTGAAGTTTACATTACTGCTGACCATCGTTTTTAGCTTGATTTCCCACCTTCCAGGCAGCTGCTGGTTTTCATTTCACTGCTATATGAAAATCAACTTCCGGAGATTTGAGAAGGATAATCGATTTCTGTGTCAAAGTTATATCATCGGCGTGTGGAAATGCAGCTGCAAGCAGGGACTGCTGATCATTGTTGGTGTGTTTAATAAGGAATCTGACTGACAAACAGCAACCATTTAATTCAAGAAATAACCAAACTCAAACTATCCTTTTAACAATGTCAGTGTTTGGTTATTAGTTGGCTTGTTAATGCTGAACCTCTCTTCAGATCTCTGAGTGTCCTTGAAAGCACTAACAAAGGGAGGTTTTGTAACAGTTCCTGCTCATAAACACAATGCCACATAAAATTAATAACAATAACCTTGACAAACCACAGAGAAATCTATGGAAACCAGTTTCTGCCTGGAAGATAATAAATAATACATCTAAAAACATCCTATATACTTCAAGGATAAGGCTAGTGATATTCTATATTTTTGGTTATTGTTAACAAATCACATGGGAGGACCAAAACCAACACTGCCTCGGTGCACCTCTCAATACTTTTACTGCAGATGTAAATCTTTAAAAACAGGACATGAATATACACTCTCAGCTGGGCACTGCAGAGTATAGCAAACATTGCTTGAACAGGAGAAAAATAGCGTATTTTCATTTGGTGTACAAGAGGGTATTTACAACAGCAGGGCAGTGTATGTGGAACTTTTTGTTTATGGTGATAAAGAAACATGTCATCCAGTACAATGCTGTGGCTCATTGATGTTTTTTTGGACAACAATGGAGGTCTATGGCTCAGAGGAATATCAGGCCTTGGATATACACACATTACTTGCTAACAGGATAAATTCATTGTTGGATTTGGAAAATACAGAATATTGCCAGACCTATCCTTTATATTTGGTTATCAAATAATTATGACCAAGATACAGTATGTACTGAGCAGGACATTTTACAGACAAACACTAAAGCCAATGCTCACCATCTAACCTAGAGGTGACCTCCACCTGGCTCTATCCTCCCCCCCTCTTCCTCCCTGTGTCCCTCCTTTCCAGATCCCCCTGCCTCACCCCAGTGTGTACAGGAAGCCCTGATTCCAGAGAGCCTGCTCTTCTGATGATCAGAGAGGAAAAACACAATGCCTTCAGTGTGCTAGAAAGGAGCTGAACTCATAAAATGCACACACACACACACACACACACACACACACACACACACAAAGGGAGAGAAATAGAATGGAACATGCTTTTACTATTAAGGCTGTTTTTTTTTTCTTTCCATATGACTTTCCCAGGAAAATCCCCCTCATCAGGGTAGGTCCAATCCAGACAGACAGCAGACTGGAGAAGAGACACAGATATAGACAGACGCACAGAGGCCTGCAGAGAAATTGACCTTCCCGTCCTGTGACTGAGACACAAAAAAAGACTTTTAGGGTGTGAAGGGCTTCTGAACAGGGGTCCTTTCTCTGTTCTGTTTATCAGATCTCACAGAAAAATTGTTGATTACTCCCCCCCCCCCCCCCCATTTTTAGCCAGTGATCCTCAATGAGCACTCCCACTCTCAGAAGCTTAAAAGTTCTCCAGACAAGCATCTGGCTCACATGCAACTTGTTCTATCTAGACGACCGGGATGAGATTAATGTAGTCTCTTGTCAGTCCTTTATTGGGTGACACCGAGTATTTCTGCCCATTTCTAGAAGGCCTCAACAGTTGGTACCATTTAGGAAAACTAGGTCACTTCCGCCTTCTGTGTGTGTACATACATGTGTGTGTATGTGTGTGTGTGTGTGTGTCAGCCAGACCCTACTATAAGCCAGAAGACATCCAGTATAAACATATTGTGCAGGAAGGACTGCAACCCTGAACAGAAACATCCTAATACCAAACAGCATTTCACATCTTTGCTGTCACACTCCAGCTCACTCTTATTAATCTGTAAAAAAACAAACAAGTGTGTTCTTCTGATGTGTCATTTTTAAATTTAAATATTTAATTTCATTGCACGACCTCATTGCATGGTTCTGTTTTAACCTCCTAAGACCTGGCATCCACATGCGTGGACATCACATTTTGGGTTATACCATAATACTTAATTCTGCTTATATGGAAATTCAAAATTGTCCCCGTATGCGGAACCACATCATGTCAACAGATGATGCTTAGTTTTTATACTTATCAGGTCCCAATAAGCCCAAATAGCAAAGAGAAATTAAGATAGAGCTTGGGTCTTAGGAGGTTAAAGTAGGCTTCTGTTGAAAGAAACACCGACTTGTTTGTTGCATCACACTACTATCACAAGGCTGCCCACCGATGGCTACAATTTTAATACAGAATATTTTTCTACTAACTGTGGTCATTCATTATTATTTTGAGTCTTGTGTTGTGGAAATAAACAAACAAAAAAACCCATATCATCTTTGTGCAGTGGTTCCCAGCCTGGGGGTCAGGACACCCAAAACAATGGTCCGCAAGATAATTCAAGCCAAATTTACTTTCACCTCTTCATGCCTTTAAAATCTTTAAAATGAAACAATCAGAGAAGGAAAAGAAAATCACTCTTTGGTTGAACTCATGTCCTCACTACAGTCCAGACTTGCCTATTATCAGGGTTCAGACGCAGACTTCACATTTCGGGGTCACAAGTCAAAACGGGTAAAAGTAACTGTCTTACAGGCTATTTCCGATGAAAGCGAACAGTTAGGTGTGGTGGAAAGTACTTTCAGTGTGACAATATTCTTTCTCAGTTACTAATAGCAGACAATAACAATTGCAATATAATTGCATATTGACGTAAACAACAACTCTATGGCACAAATCAAAGCACACCTCTTAAAGCAGTGTGCCTGCAAATGACTCAAGAACCTGTTCAACCGGGAGCGTCAATATAACGCCTCAATACATTCCCTGTAGTTATAGGAAGTTGAAACTAAATCAAAACAAACCAGTTTCTAATCCTACCCAGTAAAGTTTTACTGCTTTCAGTCCTGTGCAAAGTCTTCATCCTACTGTATACATGTCTTACGTGTGTTTGCTGGGCCACACCAGTCTGATGTTAAGCCAGAAAACCTAATAAAGTACTGCATCCACTGCAAAGGTAGCCTTGTAGTCATTTAACACAAACACTGTAACAACTTGACATGATAACAGACATTCATGGTCTACTCGAAAAGCTCAGGCAAAGACTTTAAGATGGGACTCCTTCGGGATATGCAGTGCAGGAAAAGGGGTCAATCACATCAGAGGTTCGTTTTCTACACACACACACACACACACACACACACACACACACACACACACACACACACACACACACACAAACTGCAGTGCCATCTTAGCTGAAGCCTTTGCAACAGCAGGGCCCACACATGACCACCATTAGGGAAATCAATGTGACACTCAGGCAGGCCGGGAACGAGCCTGAAGCTTGTGAATGGCCCTGGAACTGAGTCATGCTGTCTCTCTCACACACACACACACACACACATATATATAAACCGGATGAGACAGGGAGATGGAGGAGCAGAGAAATGGAGAGGATGTTAAGAGATTGGTGCTTACAGGATTACACCAAGTTGTTGGATGACTGGTCTGTTGGTCACCTTGAGCATGTAAACACCCAAATCATCCCATTTGCACAATAGTAGGTTGTTTGTTTCATTCTTAACGCTACATTAAGTGATAGTGGATAGTGAAGTAGTGAGACTGATCTTTCAGTGACAAAGGTTGGAGCTCGACCAATACTTATCACAGATACATAACGTTATCAGAGTATATGTCAGTCAATAAGGAAGAAGGAATTACAGAACAGAAATGTCAAAGACATGTTTGAGGTCATTTAGAAACACACGCCATTGTGTAGTGAGCACTGCGACTCCGCTGTTTGCAGTGCTGACGGAGCAGGAGTAGTTCCACATTTAACGATGAGAAAATCAGTATCAGTCTCATTTCTGTGCGTTAAGTATGGAGCTGGTGTCAGGACTCTAAACCTAGCTGAGCATAAAGACTTGAAGCTAGCCTGGCTGTGTCCAAAGTTCAAAAATGCACCTACCAACATGTCTAAAGCTGACTAATCAATGAGTTGTATTTTGTGTTTAATCGGCACATATTTGTGATTTTAGGTGGCAGTTTAGCTGTCTGTCTGGTGCTTCTGTGTAGCGTCTCTGGCTTTAGTATTGTCGGCTTGTCAGATGCATTCAGTTAGCACAGGTTTTGGTCTCTGTACAGGCGATGCTACCAAACCACTGAGACCTCACTGTGATGACAACACTTCAACATGCTGTGCCAAAGAAATAGTTCTAAAAAAAAAGTTTAAAGCTGAGACACAGCACCTTCGCTAGATTACTGAGCCCCTGGGCTAACGTCAGAAAATAACCGGTAGGTTACATACAACCCAGAACAGTTAGCACTAATAATACAAGAGGGAATGTATAGCAAGTGGAAAACATGTGTCTTCCATCATCACCACCACATTAACTTCTTATATGGAAAGACATATTATCATCATAAATCACCATTATTTTTATACTACAGTACTGTATTTTGGGTAAATTTCATAGATAACAAAAAAATCCTCACTTTTCACTTTAAGGTTGCTACAAGCAGGACCAGATTAACCCACTGGGGTTCAGATGGGGAACTATTTAAATAATAGTCCTCGTCACTTAACAGCTAAACTGACCTAAGGGCCAATCTTGCATAGATTTATGGCAGCCAACCAAGTTCATAAAAGCGAGTAAAGAGCAACAACAAGGTCATGTGGGCTCAAAAAAAGTGGGAACATGGGGAGCTGGGCAGATAATATTCTCACCATCCTCCTCCCTAACTCCCGTGCTCTGTGTTTATCTAACACAGAGGGGAGATGTTTACATTGGCTTGGTTAAACACAGACAGGCCCAATAGCTTTTGTTAATAATAAATAACCAAAACAGCCAGCCAGGACTTCCATGCCGGAGCCTCTAGCTGGCACACGTGGACCACTATTGTCTCCGCATCTGTTAAGACGGATAGCACACAAAGAGGGAAGACTGTCAAGAGTTTATGGAGTTGGAAACAAGTCTTGAGGACTGAGGTGGAATTCAAACTGAGAGGCATGCTATCTATCCCACCGCAGTTTATATGTGATGTGGTTTATTTTAATAGATTCTCCGATGATTTGATGCGAGCAGCCTTCAACCCTTTGACCCTCCCATCAAAAACACAAAAATAAGCATTAGAGAGTGCGCAGGCTGGTTTTGGGCTTCCATGTGGAAGAAATAGAGTTGAGGGAACTTCAGAAAAGAGAGAAAATTAGATATATTTCATGTGACGGCAGTTGCAGTGAGCACTAGAGCCATGTGTGTGTGTGTGTGTGTATTGTGGAGGGGTTTAAGGTTTAAGGCAGGCGGGAGGGGGGGGGGCAGAGATTGATGTGGGACAGTGTGGGAGAGAAAGAGGGAACTGCAAAAAAAAAAGAAAAAAAAAAAGAGGCAAGGCCTTGAGAGTGTGTGTGTGTGTGTGTGTGTGGGAGAAAACGATACACTGCTGGACTGCCGGAAAAAGAAAGTCAGCCAGGAGGACGGCAGATCGATTCCTCCCCCGAGTCTCACAACAAACACTGTCTTTTTTCTCTCTGCATAGCTCACCTCTGCTGCAGCCTGATATCGTCCCATCAGCACTTCATCTCTATCACTCTCTCTATTATAGCCTACCCTCCCCCTTCTTTGTCTGCACGCTATAGCACTTTATTCCGAGGCCCCTGTGAATGATCTTAAGATTTTAGCCGAATTTTCTATGGAGTTTGGTTCTCACAGTAACTCATTGTGGTTGGCTGATAGGAAATATTAGGCCAAATGCCCCAGATCTGTCATCCCCAAGACCATGCAAAATACAACACATAGCACATGAACAATGATGAGGACACGGCGAATAATGAAAGAAAGAAAGAAAAACAAAAAAACTGCCCCCTCCTTTGTGGTTGTGGTGGAGCAGAAGTGCAATTGAGAGATGTGTCTCATAATCAAAAAATACCTCAGAGGGGAAACCACACACTGACACACACTCTTCCTCAAACACCAAGACAGTCAGTCCTCTTACCATCCTCCCAGACATCTCTAATCTCAAGAGCTCTGCATCACACACACTCTCTCCTCCGCTCAAATCAAATTCCACACGGGGACAGTGTAGCAGTTATAGCTACACACACACACACACACACACACACACACACACAGACACACACACACACACACCACAGTAGGGAGAAGGATGAATGACTCCTCTTCTAAACACCATTATCTCAAATAACATTCTCATTGTGGTTACTGTTTGATTTCCGGTCATATACTTACAGATAACAGTGTGTGTGTGTGTGTGTGTGTGTGTGTGTGTGGAGGGGGGGCGCTGCGTCAGACTGGGGCATTTGTGAGGTCAGAGCCCTTCTCTCAGGGTTTGGCACGGCTTTGCTCCTATTCTTGCCGTGTCAGCGTCCCAATAGACCATTACTGCTCCTCTCAGAGTGTCTGAGAAGCAGCCTAACGAGCAAAACAACTCTTTGCGTTGTTTCTTTTGTTGGGAGGGGGGGTTGATGCAGGCCTGCAGCTGCCCCGTTGACAGCTGGCAAAAGCATTTCGGAATTCAAATCCTGTGCGCAATGCAAGCCGTGGCCGTTTGGAAACAACTTATGAAAAAAAACCGCACAGAGTTCTTAAAGAAGACAGGGAGGGATATCCGCCTTCATTTACGAGAGAGATTCACTCACCAGTAGCTGAAACCCCTTGCATCTTGCACAAAGTTCTTCTCCGGTCTTTCTCTGCTGAATCCGGTCCTTTTCTCGGAGAAACTGGCAACAGCAGCGGCTCCAGCGTACGGTGGACTCAGCTCAGGAGGAGCGCCTCCACTTCGGAGCCCCCTTTTCCTGTTCGCCGAAAAATAAACACACACACACACGCACACACACACACACACACACACTAAGGACACTTCATGGTTTCCTAACGGACGCGAGAGATTTTACTCTGGTCATTTTGTGTGCGAGAATAAGAGCACTGTAGTCCTTCATGTAGTCCTTCCTCCTCCCTCTCCAGAAACTCTTTCCTCTGTGCCGCTGGAAAAAAGAAAAGAAAACGCGCGCTCCCCGTGTGAGGCGCGCGCACGACAACCTCATTCATTGAGCGCGAGCGCTAGAATGAAAGATGAGCGTTGGAAAAAAAACAAAAACAAGAACCAGGTTAGTTTTATCCTGTAACCACGACTTTGAAGCACAGCTCAGGCCTCTATCTCATTTCGTTTCTACTCAAACTGTTCTTCTGTCTTTCAGTGATGTTGCATTTTCAGCCATGACATGCCCATCGGCACAGGGTTGTCACGTGAAGTCATGAAAAGGATGAGGCCTATTTCAAGAGATAGCTCTGCCTAGAAAACTCCACAGCTGCCCATTAACGTGGAAAAAAAGAGAGGCTGGAGCACGAACAGTAACTGGGCACTGCATTTCCATGTCACTGCTCAGGCTTTCTCCTGATCTGTTAATTGATTATCTCGAGTTTCCAGCCAGCTGAATGGATGCTGGCAGCTCCCTCTGTGTATGATTGTAAACAGCAATAAGGAACTGACAGAAGGACAAAATGAATCTCGAAGTCTTTATGGTCATAAAATGTAGTTTCTATTGTCTGATAGCTTTTGGTTATATTACTCTTTGAAAGCAGTGCAGTTCTTCACATGCTGCAGCCATAAAAGGTCAGGTGTGGAGCCTCCAGTCAGCCGTGTGGCATTACAGCTTTATTGTCTGCAGTGGTGGCGAGAAGCTGAGTACATTTACTCTTTTTAAGTACTGTGCTTAAGTACAGTTATAGTTTTGAGCTACTACTTCTTTAGTATTTTCTTTTCATGCTACTTTATACTTCTACTCCACTATATTTATTAGACAACTATAGTTACTTTTCAGGTTATAAAACACATGATAAGCTTATGAAATACAATGTATTGTTAAGGTTCTCTTACAAAAATGCAGGGTCTAGTTGGAGCCCCTTGTCAGCTTTCAGTTGTCTATGAGTTGATTGCATTTCTGCAAATATGATAACAGTTTGAGGCCCAAAGAGGTCAAATTATCCAATATTTCATCTCAAACACCACAACATGCATTGACATTTTCTTTCCAGCCTTCATTAATCAATCATCAGCTCCACCTCAACCAGCTACAACAGTAAAATTCTGCTTCACACATTGATGCATCAGTAACAATCTAATATTGTCATATATGATAATATATCAATCACAGGGGCCACTTTTCTGCAGAATGAGTACTTTTACTTTTGGTACTTGAAATGCATTGTGCTGATAACACTTCTGTACTTTTACTTAACAAATGTTTTGAATGCAATTGAGTATTTTGTTCGTGCTTTTACTCGTACTTACTTACAAGTAAAGGATCCGCGTACTTATTCTGCCAATGCTCGTCTGTATGTCATTGTATTTCCTCAATGATGTGACTATTTTCAACCAATCTTCAGGAGCATGACAGTGTGGCCCTCCTTACCCCTCTCTGTGTCTGTCTCTCCGTGCAGCCCCCCTCCCCATCTTTTAGAAACCGGTGTCTACTCAGCCACGCATCATTAACCCCTTTTGTGGCTGCCGCTGTTGCTGCACGTGTTTCATCTGCCTCAGATCAACACAGACAACAGCAGGGTCTCTAATGATAATGGCTCCCTGTCTGGCTGCTGGCCAGGCAATAGGCCACTTCATTAACCCTGTGCGCCTCTCTAATCAGCTGTATCTATATATCACCTCTTCCCACAGTTATACCAGCTCACTGACTGCACACTAGGCACATCATTTGTGAAATATGTCCCTTTTTGTTTTAACCGTTTTCTTCTTTGGTTTAGAGAATAATTCTGAACATGTCAGTGCAGAGTCTGAAAGGCCAAGCGTTTTGTGGATGACTGAACTCGTGTTTTAAATAGACCAGGGGCCCAGTGCTCCTGTTAGTGCCTCCGAGTGCATGGAGCTGCCTGTCAGCCCGTCTGGGGCATGCTGGTCCACAGAAAGCAGAACACCAAACAGCCCCCTGGGATACATCCTCTCCTCCGCTTCCCTGGGGCTCCTCCACTCATAACCACAGAGCACAGAGAAACAACAGCATTCACAGAGAGAAGGGGGAAGGAGGAAGAGAGAGAGAGAGGAAGGGGATTAAACAGAGATGGGGAGAAGGTGAGGACACAGTGAGAAAAAAGACAATTAGGAGAGTGGCAGATGAGCAGCCACGCTGGAGGATAGGTGCGAAAGTCGACACAGAAAAGTGTGAGATGAGCTATGTAGTGCTTTTTACACTTATCTGAAACCCTCACGGTGTAAATGCCCCAATCAGATGACTAATCACACTCTAGACTGGGGTGCCAGTCTTTATTCGTTCCTTCTCTTTCAGGTGCAAATTAAAGACCCATACTGACTGAATCAACACTTCATCTGTTATTTGTCACAGGCGATACTGCGGTAACCTGGCATTTTGGGACCACACCAACAGTTTTGTGGAGATAATACATGAGTCACAGATGGGAGGACACTCACACCCTGCGTCCAGTGTCAGGACTAAGGAATGTTTCAATGCATCATGAGGCTGAGCTCACACTCCACACGTCATAAATTTGTTAAAATCCTCAGTGGTATAATTTCTGCTCCGGTGTAGATAGTATATCTGTGTGTGTTTGATGCAATCCATGTGAGGCACGTGTGGTGTTCTGCTTCTCCAGAACAGCTGATCAAGGCTCTCCCCTGAATCCCTGTCCCTTTAGGCTCCACAAGGATTCATCACATGACAGCGCTGGCTGATACACATAAAGCAGACTCTTTGTAAGTGCCAACGCACACTCTGTCCCTGTTATTAGGCCAGAGCCAGACCTTAATGTAACTTTAAAGGATTCAGGCAGCTCATGAGGATGTCAATAACTGTATTATAGGGACCCCAAGTGGTGTAACGTAATAGTGCATCAGCTGAGATATGAAACAGCTGCTCTGCTGCATGAATCGTCCTCCATACAGAGTATAATCGCTGCACCTGCATATTAATAGAGCAGGACTGATGCCATGGAATGAATCCCACTGACCCATATTTCCTCTGCCAGTAGAGCCCTGGGTGGGGAGGTTATAAGAGGAGACTGGCACCAACAAAGGCTCCACTGTTGCTACAGTGATGTCAGTGAAATGACCTCTTCCCTCTGGCTCTCATTAATACTCTGCCATTCAAATCCAATCAGCGAGGCATATGGTAAATGGCAGCAACTGGGTTCACTGTATTAAATCACAGTGGTGCGTGGGTGTCACGGTAATTGATGTAATTGACTCCAGGTTATTCTAATTCTGAGAGGACTGAGAGGAGCTGTTAAGACTGTAGCTGTATTGTATGAAAAGAAAGAAAGAAAGAGAGTTTTCGCTATTTTATGTATGTTTGTGAGCACATTCTGAAATCAGTAATTGTGCATTCACTTAATGGGGCACTGATTTTACACGAGGTTCAGTTTATTCTTAATGAGCAGTACTAGTCTGCTGCTCATGTCTTCTCATGAAGGCTTGATCCATACTAGGGACTAAGTTAGGATCTCTCGGCCTCCCTTGCTTCAATTCGGACCTTTGTAGTCATTTGTATGCCCCCCCAACCAATTAAAGGTGATTGCCACTTTTTGTCTTTGTTTGAACTGGTATGCAACTGTGTTTGAGTAGTCTTCATAAGAGCAACGTTTGTTGCTTTGTTTGTAGCGTTTGTAGCTCACTTTTTTGGAGTAATATTTAAATCAGTAATTCCCAACCAGGAGTATGTGTACCTCTGCAGTTGCCAGTTGTGGGAAAACTGTGGAGTAGCTCAGCTAATTTGATAAAATAGAAATTATCAATTGGCAATAAAGTATCCAGATATTTGTGTGGGAGGAATAATAAACACACATAAAGGATTTGAGAGGCTGATCTTTGGTATATAATTTGTCACAACAACCAATAAACTACCAGCTACAATAAGCCGACAGCACAGGAGACACCTAACCAACCTGAGACAGTTGTAACACCTGAACATCACATGTCACGATTGAGAGTGTGTGAAAACTAGTTAGCAAGATAGCAGGGAATTAAAATTAGGTCGCAAAACGTAACATTGACAACTCTAGGATCACAATGTCTTGATGTAAAAATGGAAAAAATGGAAAAACATCCACCTGTATATAATTAACTGTTAAATGACATAACATAGCATGGAACATAGCGACTGGTGTTGTTGAAGGAAGCTTGATCTCACCTGTAGTGCGGTACATCGGACAAAAAAGGTTGGGAACCACTGATTTAAATCATGCAACAGTATCTGTACCCGAGTACATTCTAATAATCTTTTCATCCTTTGCTTTTGAAGACTAACCATTTGCTTCTCCTCGTTTTGTTCATTTAGAGTAATCCACAAGTTTAACAGAACTTGCACTTACACATTCCATGATACTCGCAGAAGTCCAGACATGGACTTTAAAAGTTGAAATAATTTATTTGGCCTCATGTGTATCATTCTAAATCACTTTTGGGCTTTTTGAGCAAACAGTACTAAGTACACTTACATGTGTCTCTTTTGAATACAAGCATGGGTTGTTTTTGAAAGAGCCCAACAGCTTTTCTCCTCCATTTTAGAAAAAACCTCACTGTAGCGTTAATTGGGCAGCGTGCCGGCCTCCAGAGCCTGGACAGGAAGTGCTGGGTGCACCAAAGGTCAAAAGAAACTGGCTTCGATCAGCGTGTGGGCGTATCTTCAGAAGGCAGGGAGAGGGGAGGAAGGGAATAAGAAATGGGAAATGGAGAATGGCTGAGGAGGGAGAGGGAGGAGCGAGGTTTAAGCGAGACAGCAGAGAAAAGACAGGGAGAGATAGAGAGAGAAGGGTTGGAGGGGGGGGTAGATGGTGGAAGTGTTTTTGTGCATTATGTGAAATGTGATCACGTCCTGGAGCCGCTCAGACAGCTGGGAAGTTCCCCTGCTCCTGGCTTCCAGCTGGGAACACTCTGAGGAGACACCATATACTTCCCTGGTTAACCCTTTATCTGCTGCTGCTGTGGAGGAGCTATAAATAACAACTCTCAAACGCCTTGGAACTTAAGTCACATTTATTGATTTTAGCCAGTATGACTACCTTTACACAGACATACCACCTCTCTACTGGAAAACAAACAAAACACTTTCATGGGATTAGTTCAGCAGTAATACATCAGACTTAACTCGTCTTTTCGTTTTTTTTTCTCCACATTTTTAAAACACCCTGACAAAAGTTTACATGTTTGTTTTCAATTCTGTGTAAAGGTCCCATGACTGAGAAACATGCATATGACATTTAGCTGTAATCAATATGCCACTAATCATAATGCACATTATTGATAAGAATACAGTACTGCATGACAATTCAAATAAATACCAACATACAGGTGAAGTCGTTATTTCATATAAAGATATCAAACTCTCATTATGGATCAATACTGAAACACAATATGACAATATAAAGTTTGCACAGCTAATTTTATTATCACAATGCTATCGCTTCCAGCAAACAGAAAACTTTTTCTTTTTTTAATGTATAACAGTATCTGAATTGCACTTTTATTTTTTTAGCTTCTCATCCATATTGGTAACTTTTAACGCCTCAACAAACAAGCATTGGCTATAATGGCACTATTCAAGCTTGTTGATGCTTATTTTGTTTTCTGTTTCCTGAAAACATAATGCTCAAAGATGATGTAAAAAACAAAACAAAAAAAAGAATAAAAAAACAACAACAAACAAAACTCAAATTGGACAAAAAGAAAGATAAAATGCGCTCTCTGCACATTTTTTCAACAATACTATTGATATCACATTACCTTCACCAAACAATGCTAGAGATACGTAGATGTTTCCAATAGTACACCGATCTACCCCAACACATTACAGATGCTTGGAGCATTTTGTTCATTAACAGGAGGCCAAAGGGATTTCTTTTGGTTCCCAAAGTTTGATAAAAAAAACAACCTTTTCTTAATACCCCTGAATTTATTGAACGGATCACTGACCTGCAGAATTCAATACAATTTCAGTTTTATTGAGCTAATTTTAAAACTATCATCTCACTCATGCAGACAGGGCAAAATTCCCTTTCGCACTTATTGCTGCTCACAGTTTTGAACCCAAAGTCCTCACCTATAAAAAAAAGAAAAACACAAAATACTAGTCTAAGATTCTCCCTTGAAACAATGAAAGGCACTACTGGTCAGAAACGAAGAACTAAACGAACCAAAAAACAAAACCCCGGCGCTCCAACGGAGAGCCATGGCCCGCACTACGTCTTCCTCAGTGACGGCTTGTCTTATTTCCGAGTCTTGATTCTTTTCAACCTAAACGGTGTACCAAGATTTGGCACGATAAACAAAGAGAGAATGAAACAATTCCAATTTGGAATTTAATCGTCGCACTTGCAGAGAATTCTGAAAGTCAGTGATCCCGTTTCAGTGGAACGCCCTCGGTAAGAAGCTAGGAAAAGCATATCATATCACTCAAATTTTTCCCAAAACACAACTTACCTATTTGAGTCAGAGCGTTGTCAAGTTTCATTGCGTTATTTTGAACTATTCCTAGGAATAATAAATACATGAAAAAACCCCAGAATTTGATCACCCTGGATTTTTTTGTATAGAACATGGCAGTAGAACAAACACAGAAGAAAACCAACAGCATAACGTATGATGTAACAAAACAATTTAAGAATGATTATTTTGATGGATAAAATCTTGAGGATGAAGTCATAATGGTAGGTCTGTGGTTTGTGGAGCCTTTACTAGAGTAAATAGTTGTTTAAGTTCAGATGATTCAGGAGGACATATAATCCTATAGTTTTATTACTTATACTGAATTACTCACAAACCATAGTACTACCACGCTTTCCTATAGGTTAATAATAGTCTGTTATAATCCTATATAATGAAAGTGCACAGATTAAAAAAACAATAAACTAAAACAAAAAGAAAAAAAAGATGAACCCAGACAAAACAGCTTGTTGATTTACATTGAGAAACAACCCCCGGTCCCCTGGCTTATCATTGGAGGGTTCGATTAGTCAATCACCAACTGTGGTCGGGATTTCAATCAGTTCATTGGACCTGTGAGAAATTGGCTTCCTGCAGCGGCACGCAAAAAATGAGACCAAGTGTCATCCCGATAGACATCACATTTTCAGAGAAATAAGAAGGAAGTAGGACTGGATTTGACTGGAAATCAGTGTTATCATTTTGGGGTTTTTTTTGTCTTCAAGTCCAAATAGCCTATTAGTGCTAACTCTTTTCGGCGAACTCAATCAGCAGTGAGAATGGACCTTGTGTTGGTACCTCGTCATCCGTGCAGAACTACTGTAATTACTGCAAAATGAAGAAACAAACAAATGATCAGCATTAGCATTAATTGTCAATTTAGAGCGACGGTTTAGCTGAGTCCACACAGACAAAGCAGACGGCGGCTGTAGTTAGTCCAAGCAACAGAAGCCATGTTAGGAGCGCTGAGGCAGCCGGTGTAATGTCGGGAGCTTTTCTGTCATATTGACGTCATCAATATGTTTCTGAGGAGCTGCTGTGAAAGCACATTCACCACAAATTATCCAGCGGGTGCTGGTTAGGAAGCCAATGACTCATGAGTACCATGAACAGAGTTGAAGCCATATCCCACCACCCAGGTCAAAGGAGAGGGGTGTTTCTCATATGCCATGCAAGTTAATGAAAAATGGGTTGTGTTTTTGACATGCAGGCTTACTATAAATCAGATAATAGATGCATCATGTGGAGTAAAACTTAAAGGTGAAGTGGGAGGAGCCTGCAAGCAGAGGTAGGAGGAGCTTTTTAGGTGGCATGCTGTTATGACACCAGATAAGCCAGACATTGATTTCAAACTAGATGGAGCGAATTCATCTATCTACGGAGAGGGGGTTCTAGCCACAATCACATCCTGGGTATCTATCTACTGCTGCGGTGATTCCACAGAGTCTAGGGAAGGTTAGATGCTCGACTAATTTGAATCAATGTCCTCTGGTTGATTGAGCAACCAGTCTTCAGTTTTTTCTTTTTCCTCCAAAAAGAGTTTCTCCCTCAGGAAACCCCCGGACTCATTTCTCCACCGTATCAGAGTCAGCTCTCAGCCAGACATCTGGATTTCTTCACCAGCATGTCTGGCTTTCTTATCTCCTCTCTCAGGAGCTGGTTTACAACATGAGTAGTTCTCCCTCCCTCTACTCCCCAAATGTTTTTTCAGTCAGCGCAAACTGATAGAAACAGAATATATCACACTTGTAGGTTAAGTGAATCTCAAACTTAAAGAGTGACTGACCTCAAAGGAGGTCGCTTTTTTTTTCTTTTTCCCTAATGTGTACGATAGCCTTGTCTCCATGCGGTGCACTGTGGCTTATGGATGCACACTCAAGCAGGGTTGACCGCTGACATTGTTCCATTTTCAGAGGAATAATTAAGCTCCCTCTCTTTACATTTGAGAGGAAGGAATACTGTTGTAGGATCCTGCAAGATTATAACCTGAACATGATCATATTAAGAATATAGAGTTTAATATATAGCTTATTGGTAGTAGAAAACGCATCATTTGATAAATCTTGCAGGATCTCCTCATATCAACCCTGCTTTTAGCATCATAAAGCTAATGTGTCTATGATCCACAAGCAGTACATGGATTTAATAAACACAAGCCCCACTTATATTTTTTTCCTATTTGCGTAATGCTAGCTTGCAAGGGGTTAAAGCTATTGTGGATACTAAAACAGTACTATCGCTTTGACTTCACACACCAAAAAAAAGAAAAAAAAAAAAGAAAGGAGGGACCTTCCATTTGCAAAAGATTAAAAATAATATAAACATGGGGGCCCATTCACTTGAACGCTCATATACACACAGGCAAATATCGGGAACACAGCGTACGTGAGGACGTTACCTGACAAGAATATTCAGAGGGCAATTTCCCCCCACAATGTCCTCATTCTAGTTAAAGGGTGAGTGGTGATGCATTGGGAGCAAGCTGCTGACAATCTAAAAGAGAGAGGTCGTCATTGGCGACCAAGCGACAAGACACAGATTAGAGACATGAGGAAAGGGTTTTAACCACATAACCACACAGAAGTCATTTGAGAGCTCTGAGCCATCTCCCAAAAACAGAGCAGGGAGACAGAGGATGGGGGAGAGAAGGGAAAGAACGGTGATATCTCAAGTTGAGACACAAGGACAGGGCTTTACATCAACAGATAGATAAATATATCAAGTGTTTGGGTCGACAGGCACTTTTTGCCGAGTGGTCGGTTGCTTTTGTTTGCAGACTTATTATCCACATGTGGGTGCCTTTTTGATTTGTGCTCTTCTAGGATTTGCTCCATATTTAAAAAATCGTCAAAACTATATTGTATCTCTGTTCACAGTAATCATTATATCCATTTTAACAGAAGTAGGAACCTGAGGCACCTATGCTGAAGTGCACTTAATTTGGGTGTGGAGATCGATTTGTCAAACGTTCTTTCTCTCTTATAATATGGCTCTGAAAGAATCCATCGCAACATGATGGGTCACATGGAATAGCCCTCCTGTCTTTCACCAGACACCAAATAACTCCTCTTTTTACAATGTAGAGCCCTGACAACGGAAAAACAGTTAAAAAGCGTTTTTAGCTGCAAAGCCATGCGATTCTACTGACCCTATTGTGTTGGTGTGCTAGCATCACAGCTTTAAACTGATCCTGAAATAAACACCTGTGGTCACAGGTGCTCCTTTTCTGCCCGAACAATTCCATCATAAAACCAGCAGCCAACCCACTTATGAGTTTTTGAATTTCTGTGTATTATCACACTGTGCTCCCCTAGCAAGAAAGCAGAGGGAGATTGCATATTTTAGCTCCTTTTTCTCAAAGAGTGACCTGATTAGACAGTGGGCTGCTGGACACAGGTCAGTCCTGGGGGGACCAGGACGGAGAGGCAAGGGAGAGAAGGGGGCTTTTCTTAAAGGAGCACCAATGCCGCCAGACGAGCCGAAGAGCAGAGGATGTCATATTCAGTCACAAGACTGTCAGATTGACATCCTCTTCACAAGTCTCCACCCCCACAATGTGTTACTGTTACCAGGCAATACACTCAGGGGGCCAGAACAAACAAGCACGAAAGCTGCCACCTTTTACATTATATGTACAGCACCATGACAGAGGAAAGAATAGACACTCCATAATATCCACAAAACCCCCAATATAACCGGGGCCCTATAATCCACATGCCATATATGTCTACTACAGTCCAAACGTCTAGTGCACACTGTACATACATCTGCATTCCCCTAAGCGTTTACACTAGCACACACGAGCAGCCGGTTAGTCACACAGCAGTCCCTAGAGGAGCGCAGGCTGGCCAGGGAGCTAAGCGAGCAAGTGGGGCTCTTTAACACTAAGGCAGGGAGGGTTTGGCCCGTAGGACCCCTCCCCTCTGTACACAGCAGTCCGTTGCGCACTTCTCAGCCGCCTCAGTCGCAGTAGATCTTGTACTTCTCGCTGCAAAACACCACGGGGCCTCCCAGAATGCCATTGGGCATAGCATTGTTGGGCTCTGGGCGGCCGGAGCCAGAGCAGGTGAGACTCTGACTTACGTGGGGGTTGTTGGAGGTGGCGGTGGTGGCCTTGCTGCGGGTCCTAGTCCGGCCCGAGTTGCCTCCCCGGCGGGTCTGCTCGTGGTCGAACTCCAGGTCTTCCAGACGCTGAGTCAGGGCCAGTTTCTGCTGGATAGCCATCCGCAGCAGGGAGTTGAGGGTCTTCTTCTCATCCTCTGCTGCAGCCAGCTGCCTCTGCATCTCATCCAGCTGAGTGACATACTCGTCACAACTGCAAGGGAGACAGAAAAAGAGAAAACTGTAAAATCAGGCATGTATTTGTTCATTTCAAACTGGAAGTGAAGAATATCAGCAAGATGTTTTACACCATCAGTACTTTCCTGTGTCAAACCACAAGGGGGCACTAGCAGTTCCAGTAATACCAAACAACCTTTGCCTCAATGGTGCAAAGAATTGGTTGGCTGTTTGTTATGTTTGCATTAAAACTATTGCAAGACTGCATGCATGATATGCAGACCTGAGTTGCATGTTTGAGATACAGACGAAAAACTAAAATTAAAGCACTTTCATCATGACCTTTTCCCTGTTTACACAGTGTTGTTTATTTTGCCACCACCAGGCGGAGCCATTGATCCACACAGTACGGACCTGATGAGACCAGCAGAGCTTTCATCAGCCATTTCTTTTTAAGTCATTTGAGCAGATATTTTACAAGATACAGCGACCATTATCTGTCCACAGCTGCCGTCACTTGGTAATGCATGTATTTAGTGAATACTGCCACATAGTAAACTTTATCCTGCCCTTCCTGCAAAATTTGCTTTTTAAGAGCAACTTTAACACATGATTCATTCTGTACCTTTAAAACTCTTTCAATGATATGCAGACGTGTTTTTGGGGGTTTACATGGCTGCTGCTACAGCTTACGATTACCATTCATGAACAGGTGAGACATCCAAGCGTGGCTTACAGCTTCTCCACATAATATGAGGAGTGTATGTGCAGTGGAAGTTAAGAATAGATCACATACACAAAGGATGAAAGCATTAACCTATGGGTCACTCAGAGGATCCTTTCTGCGTCACCTGAGGAACAGGCTGAGGAATACAGTTCATTGCTCCAAGCTGTGGCTGTTCACACCTGATGTTGGAGGGAGACTGTATCACAAGATATGATGAACGTCTACCTGCCGCTCAATATTACTGGGTGCTGCACTGCGGCATTATCACCTGTCTCCCTGTGCCCTTGTGTGTGTGTGTGTGTGTGTGTTGGACAGGCTGGACAGGTATAAAAACTAGGTCACCTAAAGGGATTTTGAGGTGGGGGGTTCATATCTCAACTCTCCATCTGCTGTCGTTGTGCTCCCCCTTCATTTTCATGCTTTTCTCCCTCGACAAACCTTTTCCCCCTTTTCATTACCTTGCTCTTTCATTCATCTCTCTTTCAATCACGTCCTGTCTTCAAGCTCTCATCTAGCCTCTCAAGCCTTTTTCCCCCTCAGTCGCTTCCTTGCTGCTGTCTACCTGCATCAGTCACTTTCTCTCTCCTCGGTCATCTCTATTTTCTGTGTTGCTGACAAGGCAATATGAGTAATGACTTACAAACCTCTCTGAAGGGAGGGGTTGGTTATGTTTGTATGCACTGCCTTATCCTCAAACGATGCCACACAAAAAAAGGTTTGGAGATAATTCAACTGTTAGGTAGCCTCACCCTACTCCCTTTTCTCTGTCTGGTATTAAAGTATTTAATTAATTTGGGAACTCCCCAACCTGTGGTGACGCTTCACAAACTCTTATAGACTACACAAGAATGCAGAAATGTTTCTTATGTCACACCATTCATCTGTTGTATGTCAATGTCTGCAAGCTATAACTGCCATTTTCCCAGCAGGCGTGTGAGATCTAATGTTATTGTTTGGTTAGTGATTAGTGGCTGCTTGAACTGCTGCACTGCACTCTTGTTTCAAGATATGGACACTTATATTTTGAAGCTGCACTAGGAACAAGTTGAATTGCCTAAACCCACGTGCAAATTCTTTTCTTGTTTTAAGAAAAATAAGTCTTGAAGGCAAGCAAAAAAAGGATACCAGTAACCGCAGATGTTTTTGCTGTGTGTGGTGCTGCACGTGGTTGTGCACCATGTGAACTTTGGCCTTGTCAAACCACCATACAAACATAAACCATACCCTCCCCTCTTGTGTATGCAGTTTGATTCCCAGTGGGACACACACCCAGACAATAGGGATCAGTGCTGCTTCATTAAACCCAGTATGAGATGGGGGGACGACCCAGGAGGGGGCTGGTGTGCCTTCAGATGGTTCAGCCACTCTTGCATGGGGGGTGAGAGGGCGTGCGTTTTTCCCGGGAAAAAAACACAGAGGAGTCTATTCCAGAGACTGGAGGGATACAATAGGAGCCTTTTTGGCCTGCTGATGGGGTGTGTGTGGCACAATAGCTGAGGGGGGCCGGGAGGCGGCTGCTGGCCCTTTGAGGATGAACATTCATCATATTCACATAATTGTCAAACATGCACTTTATCTGCATTTTGCTTTGATTATTAACAGTGGCCAATGGCATTTATGGTTGCATAAGGAAACCTCAAGTATTGCAACATTCATGTACACATATTTCACAATCAATAATGCCTCCAAAGCACAGAACACACACAACCTCCTCAGCTGTGGTCTTGTCTGGAGCTTGATTGGTCATGGTGGGACGGATATCATAGAGGGAGCAAGGAGGAAGAGGCCAGAACAGAATGATGGAGAGGGAATACAACTAACAACAGAACAGCAGGATGATGGAGGGTGTACGTTTGAGGAGAAAATGTGACTTGGGCAAATGGTTTGACTGCTAATCAGTGTGAGCAGAGGCTGAGAGCATGTCGAGGCACGTCTTAGGAATGTTAGGGGCAGCAGCTTACTGTTAACATGACACCAGAGACTGCAGCTGCAGAGGCACACACAGAAACAAAGAGAGAGGCACGTACAGACACTTGAAAAACATTCAACCCTGCGTCGCTCTCATGAAATTCTCACAGAACGAAATGCCCTTTAAAAATCTCAAGCACACTCTAATCTATGAGACGCACAGACCACAACACGAGATCAGACAAAGGCTCCAACAAAAACCTACACATTCTTTCTATTCCACTCCATCTTTCTTCCCCTTTGTTAAAGACCACACATTTGTATCAGAGTTTTCCATGTCTCAGAAATCCACCTTTACAGACTTTGTCAGAGTGGTGATTACCATGAAAAAAAAGAAAAAAAAATTAGACTCCTGTTGTGGGCTTTAACTGAAAGCCTGCCCCCTTCCTCTCTTTCTTTTCCAGACGACTAGGGAACCGGGTGTTTGGCAGTGAGGAAGGATGGAAGGGGGGGCGGGGATACAAAGGGGGGGAGTGTGGGAAACCTCACTCAGGCGAGTCCCCCAGCCTCTCAAAGAGTCCCCTGACCCTACTCCGTGGCGTATAGGACACAATTTACATACCAATACGTGAATCCCATAAACAGACAGAATGTAATTCATGCATAGGCACCAAAACAGTGACAGACTAGAGGGGTTGGAACCTCAAGATCATCATCATTGGGGGAGGTGCTTTGTGCATAAGGAGGAAAACACATGCGTTGATGCAGGCGGTAAACAGCAAGCTGTAATGTGTTGTGAATATCTTAAGCCTCTCCAGCAAAAGAGGCTTAAAGACACAGACACTTCACAATGGCTTCTTCACAGCAAATATGATCTCACACCTTCCCTGCAGTGCACTGCTGTGACAATGACAACAGATTCAACTCATGAGCCCCTAGGGAGTACAAATAATGTCATTAGTAGGAGCAAGACCTGGTTCTCTCTTAGTCCTGGTTGCTTTCAGTCCAAATAGTTTAGCATTACACCTACATCCTCTAACCATCTGGCTCTGCAGTGCGCCAAAAAAACCATGACAACACACACTCGTACATTTGCAGACAGGAGTTTTCCTCCTGTTACTAATTGATTAGACACTGAAGGTATATGGAGTTACTTCAGCAAGCACACTTCAGGGTTAGGTATTGAATTACTGTACGGGTAAGATGAGGGGCACTGAGCTGCACACACATTGCCTGCCGCCTCTGTAACCTTCATTCTGTAATACCATCTATCCCCACCCTCCTCTTCTACCTCTCCTCCCTCTGCACAGCTTGAGCTTTGCTGTGGATTGGCGAGGAGTCTTAAGTGTGGAAGGAAAGACTATCTCAGCATCTCAGCGCAGCCATCTGGACCAGAGCTGATATTTACGGGACAAGTGGGCATCAACATCTTAAAGAAATGCACAGAGAGAAAAAGCAACTCAAAGAGTTGTGCATCCACCGTGGGATCACTATAATCACAACAAACAAGTGCATTCATTTTCTTACCTTTCTCAACATGCACACACACACACGCAACAAGCAGTGTGCGAGCACTCTAGTCTACTATGCGTTGAGAGGTGAATGTGTAATCCAGACCAAGATGAGGTGGGATTATGCACAGAACCTTTGACCGGCTTCTCTTCGGAATCAGAAAAGATTAGTGAGTGTGTCAGCCCATCTAATGCGCACACACACACACACACACACACACACACTCACTGTAAATCACTGTCAAAAACACTACTTAAGTGACATATTTAAATGATACCCAGATTAAATACCTTCTGTGCTCTATAGTCAGTATCAGTGCTAGTATCCCTTCCTGACCGTGATTCTCAAAAACAAACAATATCCTCCTTGAACATGTGACAATAATACCACAGACATGTGGTGAACATGGATTACATTATGATGGTAATCTCATATTTAGTTTACCTGCTTATACTGTGTTTGGCCTTTGTATGGTGCATGTGCAGTAGCTTTAAGAACAGCACAGAGTCTGCTGTGTTACTGTTGCTTCTTCAAGATAATCTACAGTAACACAGCATACCGGCGTCGTTTGGGATTCATTCATTCACCGTATGGGTAAACAACAAAGACTGCTTATGTGACAAATTCCTTTGGAAATAAAAAGTGGGCAAACATTTTGTGAGGTCAGAATGGCCTGTCAGATAAAGGAGTCTTGGAAGGCACGATGAGTGAAGCATATTTTTCAGCGATGTCCGCTGGGCAGAAGGTGGCACGTTTCTTACCGTGTGGCGAACATGGCTCGGAGAGAGGAAAAGGTGGCAGCGTCCTCCTTCAGGGCTTTGAGCTCATTCCTCAGTTTCATCATGGTCTCGGTCACCATGGCCTTCTCATTCTCATACTTGCTCTTCAGATTGGCCAGAGCAACTTCAGCTGTCTGTGGGTGGACAAGAAGAACAAAAAGGTCAGAGCAGCTGGAAAGCATGGAGTGTGTGTGTGGTGTGGGGGGGTATTTCCTGTCACAAGAAGTCTGTTAATATGGACCATATGAGCTATTTTCTTTCTGTTTTTCGAGTCATTAAGGTAGCCCAGTCACCTGTAGTTGCTATTGTTAGTTGCTGGTTTAAAACCCATAGGTGTGTGGTTTATGAGGGGCTTTCATGTCTGTGTTCTAATGGTCACTGAATTACCACACACACACACACTTTAAAGGGCCACCAGAGCAACTGCATACACACTGTATCTCTGGTTTATGGTTCTTTGAGCTTTGGAGGGCCGTTCTCCCATCCCAACCACACCACACAGATACTAGACAGCTGACATCATAAGGCTGCTGTCTCCACCAGTCTTTGTTATAGATCTTGTCTGCAACGCATTTGTTGCAACAGCTGAATTGACCTGAAATAGCTGACACCCTCTTCTTCTGTTTCTGTCTTTCAAGCAAAACCGACAAATGTTGGGGAGTGATACCCAGTGTGTTAAACAAATCAACCGACCTGCTTGTTGGCCTTGAGGACAGTCCTCAGGGTTGCAATCTGTTCCCTCTTGGTGCTGAGCAGGGATTTCAGTTTGAGGATCTCCTCCATGCAGGCTTCCTTGTCCTTGTCGGCCACGGTGCCGAGCTCCAGGGAGGCCACCCTCTGGCGTGAAAGCTCCGTGGTGCGGTCCACAGCCAGCTGCAGGTGCTTGATCTGGTCTCTGATGATGGCCACCAGATTATAGATGTTCATGGGCTCGCGGCGGTGGTCAGACACAGGAGAAGGCAGTGAGGAAACTGGTGAGGGGGCTCCGTCGCTTAGGTCGGTCTTACCAGGCTCGGGGAAGAGGCCCTTAGTGAGCAAAATGGGAGAGCGGCGGCCACGGCCCTCTGGACTGCTCCGACCGCCCTTACCCTCCTTGTAGAAGTCGAGCATGACGCGGTTGGGTGTCTCGTTGTTGCACATGCAGACGTGGTTGTAGAGGGTGGCCAGTTCTTCACTGAAGGTGACCAGCTCGTCCTGTGCCACACTCAGACTACCCTGGGACTCGCCTGCCACATCGCTCAACTGAGGACACGGAGAGAAATGCGTCAATTAGGCACCATTTTGTCTTACACTGTTTATAAAAACACCAGATCACCCATTTATCAGAATGTCAACATAAAGAGCAACATCTCACCTTGCGCAGCTCCTTCTGCAGCTTAGCCTTCTCTTCTCTCTCTGAGTGACTTGTCTTCTCCAGAGTTGCCAGCTTCTCTCCCAGCGTTGTGACGTCGTTCTCCAGGCGGTTGCGCTCGTCTTCGTAACGTGACTGACAGGCCTGGTACTCGGTCTTCAGAGTCTTCAGTTCCTCCTTCAGCTCTCCTGCCTCAGACACAGCAACCTAGCAAAGCAAGATCAATGGTTGAGAACATATAAAAGCTGAGCATAAACGAAGACATTTGACTGTTTCTCACTTAACTTGACAAAATGTAGATGTCTTATCTCAGTCTAATCTGACATTTTGTCCTGTCAACCCTCAAATACAAGAAGACAGGTACCTTGTACTTGCACTCCAGAATCTCAGGTCCGTTGATGTCCACCTCGTAGTAGTCTCCGTCTTCATGGCTATCACGTTCTTTCTCGTTGTCCAAGGCAGACTGGCGCTCCTTGCTGGCCTGGAGCTTGCGGATGGCGTTGAGGTTCTCGGTGAGGCGGTTGACCTTCTCCTGGTGATCTGACAGTGCGCCGTTAGCCTGCTCCAGCTGCTTCTGGGAGTCCTGCAGGGTGGACAGCAGGTTGACCTTCTCACGCTCCATCTGAGGGAAGAGGCAGAGACACAAAGTGCAATAAGACGTGAGGTCATCATACTGTATGTGTGTAATGAAGGTACAGTACTCTCTGCTTGGCTTATCGCACACATGTCATTTCACATTTGAATTTCTTGGTAACTTGATGATGCGAATGATTCCTGCTTTGAAGACAGATCATATTAAATCAGTGGATTATCTGTCATGTGGTAACTCTACACACTATCAGGCTTGTGTTGCCAAGGTATGTGAGGCTCATTGCCCAGTAGCCCAGCATCAGAGTCAGGATGACCTTGACAGTGTGCTGGACTGGGTTCAGTTCAGCGCTGGCAAAGACCCGGGATGGGTCGTCTTACACACATGCACACAGTTGTGCTGATATAAGCACGGAGCTATTTTCAGAAGCTGATCTGTAAATAATATAATAATATAAGTATCAGGTTCATGCTCATCTTACTTTTTAAGTTTTATTAGTACGGAATATATAATGATGATTAATTTCAAAAAGAGATGGAAAGTTTTAAGATGGCTTGTAATGTCTCTACTTAACATTCCTTTATATCATATATCACATGTTAAGATACAGTACGTAGGAGAGCGTAAAACTGTATAATGCACCATACATTTCGCATGTCACATTTAAAAAAGGCCCATAATTCAAATAAGTCAATGCTGACACTACTACTTAAATTTGGAAGAGGGCTTGTGGAGAGTTAACACACCATCCCACTCCTGCAGAATCCATATTGGATGTTGTTATAGATTGCCAGGGACTGATAGGGCGATGTCTGAGGAGCGGACGTCTGGGATTGATCATTGAGTACCTAATCAATAGAATGAGATATGGTAGGAGAGCAAAATAGCAAGGCTAAATGAGTAGAGGAAGCGTTTTGTTTCCACTGCTCTGATTCCTGCCTGGAATCTGTGGAATGACCTGGCAGGAGGCTTCAGCGGGCCGTGTGACGTGCTGCTGGGTCATATCAAACACAGCGTTTTGTCACAGGCCGCCACATTCACCACAATGATCAGGTTGAGAACCAGAGCGGTGCCCATGGCAGGGCAGCATTGAGGTAACTTCTAGTTCACACATTAATCCAGATTGTCTGCTTATGTTTGATGAAAAAAAATCCTTAATCCCTTAGACCTCAAAACAATCATTATCCACAGGTTCTCAGTACTTGCTGGTAACCATGGTGCCCAAACAGGCGCAGCCTTGGACTCCTGGGGTGATGAGCAAGCAGATGGCAGGTCCACTGGTGCCACCACCCGCTGCCTCACAGCCCAGCGGAGCCTGAAGGGTGTGCGCGTCCCCCTGGATTAACTTTGCTAGAAGGGGATTTAGATCCCTGCAGTAGCCTGGATCAGGATCAGACTCACCTCAACCTACTCAAATACATATTCCTGAGTTATTTTGTGGTAACTACTGTCAATATAGTTGCAATATAGTATTTTCAAGGTATGATAAATCATTTTTACACGAAAATGAGCGAAGACATATCACCAATCCATTCCCATATCAACGAAAGTGCTTTATTTCTTTTGACACACATTAGCCTGCTATTGATTCTCTCTTCACTGAATGCAAATACTGCTGAATGAAGTCATTTAAATCACAATCTGTAAGAGCAACCTGCTCTTCTGCCATCAATGTATCGATTGGTACTTGTCTGTTGAATGGACGGTTATTATTCACTAAAACTGGATGGCAGAGGTCAGCTATATCTTTTACCGTTAACGGACAAACTCTGGTGGTAAAGAACAAACCTGCATCAGCTGCTGTTTGAGCTTCTGGATCTCTGAGATGTTGAGTTCGCTCAGCAGGTCGTCCACGAGGCTGGGCGCAGGATGGAACAGCTCTTCCTTCTTGGGCGTGGAGACGTAGTTGTCGTAGGTGATGGCGTTGGCCAGTTTGGTGAAGCCATTCTCGTATTCTTGGAGAGCCTCGTCGTTGTTAGGTTCAGTGGAGGCGTCGTCGCTGAACTTGAGACCATCCAGAGAAATGCTAAGAGGGCTGAGGGACAGAAGAAGGGAACAGTGTGTCATTTAATGTTCTTTACTTGACTTTACTTTGCTGAGGCCCGTGAGCACCTTGTGTTCTTTTTACCTGTGATACAGAGTGTCCCCAATGCTCATGTAGTGGGAGAGCTCTTTCCTCAGGGAGGCTTTCAGCTCACGCTCAGTCTTGATGGTCTCCAGGGCCTCGCCTAGCTGACGCTCGGCGATCTCTTTCAGTCGGATGGCGTCCTCCAGCTGGCTGTTAAGGAACTGAGTATCTTCCTCTAGACGACGGATCTCGTGCTTCAAACCCTCAAACTCCACCTGGGCAAGGGAGGAGAGGGAACACCTTTAATGAGTTTTGCATTCTCTCTCACAGAGAAATTATCAAATGAAAATGAGCTCTCAGGCTGGTTCATGAGTGGCGAACCAGCTGGATCAAAAAGAATGACATTATTCAAGATAATGTTAATTGAGAACATATCCATTTAATTTCCCTTTCTAATTAGTTTTAAGTTAATTGGATTTGGGAATCCTTTTTATATTGGATGTCTAAAAAGCAGGAGCCGCTTTTGTTTGTTTCATGCCCTCTATGATGAATATAGAAAACATAATCCAAGATGACAGGCGCCTATGGAGAGAATTAACAGCTCAAGCATAAAAGCCAGCATCAAATGGAAATATCCTACTTGGAAATTCTGCTCTGTTTTATGTTTGCAGATGTGGCAATTTCTTTTCCTTTCCACTCATTTGACTAAACCCAGGAAGTGCGTTTTCTACCATGAAGTGTTAGAATCTCTGGTGTGAAGAAGGATAGCTGCTAAAGAGTCTGTCAAAGACTCCTACAACCAGACGGCAGCTCCAGGCATTCGAAAAAACGAAGGCAGATGCTTATCTTTTTGCTGTATTTTATTATCGGAATTAAATCTGAATATTAATGCGCCCATGCTTCTTTTGGCAGTCTAATCAGTACAAGAAGGAGACAGACTGAGAGCTGGTTTGTGGGAGGTGATAAAGTATGCATGTGTGTTAAAAAAAACAAGGACAAGATGCCTGAAACTACCAGTTTAATCAAGCCTAACTAAGACGACTGCATGATGATAATCAGCAGCAAAGGCAAATTCCGAGAAGGGGGTGTTCTGCTCTTATTCTCCTACTCGTTTCTTCTAATCTTATTTCAGACTATCTTTTTAGACACTCTTGGCATTCACATGATTCAAACTTTACGCACCTGGCTCTGTTTGAGCATGGAGACCTGCTTCTGCAGCGAGATGTTCTCCTCCTCCAGCTCGGTGTAGTCCTGCAGCAGACGAGCCTCGAGGAACTTGTACTCCTTGATGTCATCACGCAGCTGATTCCTCTGGAGCTCCACCATCTGGCTGTTCTGTGGGGCCAGACGAGGTAGACAGAGGGAGAAGAGGAAGAGCTGTCAGTGACCACTATTTCAATCTTCTTTGACTCAGTGTGGGAGAGATTGATTGGCTGTTGTTGCTTTAGCGTAACTGTTTGTGTCAGGTTGGGTCTTTAACACTCTAAATCTTGCTGGATAAGAAAGGGCTCCCATCTGGCCAAACCCCGTCGTATGGTGTGTGTTTGGAGTGTGTGCCCGTTTGTGTTTGAGAGGGGGGTGCCAGGTGTCTCTCCGGGCAGTGGGCCACAAGTGTGCCTGCCTGGCACAGAGACTGAAGCCTACTTATCTCTCTCATGGTGACAGGCATTCAATGGCCGGGAAGCACTGTAATGGTCTAATTTTCTAAAGAGGAGTTAGTTTAGGCCTGGTTCTCAGGATACAAGGGCATTTCGTGCAAAAAAGAGTTCTGCTCAGCTGGCTCTCCTGCTGCTCAGGAAAGGCATCAATAATTATACAAAGGTTAGAGAGGTAAGAGACACACCCTTGCCCCACTTGTAGACACCGACACTGACGAACTGAAAGCCAGAAGGATCCGATCAGCCCTTCAGGGCCACCTGTCCCTTGCTACCTAGTCTATGGCCCTGTTTAACCCTCCACCCTCGTCTTTCGAGGTTTGTCACTGCCCTCCCTCCCTTGCTGACTTTGCTCATCCCAAAACATGAGAGCCCCACAGGACATTTAGGTGGGGGACATCTTAGCTGGCGGCTCTTAGAGAAATAGCAGATAAAAGCTCTGAGGTAAGGGGATACTCACTGAAGGAGGGTGGGCCTCACCCTCTTTGAACTGAATAAACGAACATGGGGGGTGAAAGTATATGAAATAGATCTCTGTATTCAGCACTCTGAACTGACCTTGAATTTTCGTGTGTGCAAGCGAGCATGTAACTTTTAGAGTGTGTGTGCAGATGAATTTGATGGCAAAGCATTAATCCACACACACACACAAACAAACACACACACACACACACACACACACACACACACACACACACACACACACACACACACACACACACACACACACACACACACACACACACACACACACACACACACACACACAGTAAGAGAAGAATGGCAGTCTCTGTATCTGCAATATGGTTAGGATTTGCACGTGCATTGTGTGTTTATGGCTGTGTGTGTGTGATGCATGTCTTACTCTCAGGAGAGTTGGCAGAGATAACTTAACACCAAAGGGACAATTAGCGTCCCGATCCCTTGCCAGGTGGCCCCTTCCTCTCACGCTGTCGCCATGTGGCCGAGGCACAATCCCTGCTCTCGGATCATTTCAACGACCGCAGGAAGTCAATCCTGAGAGGCTTTCACTTTGCAGACTTTCTCATATCACTACTGCCTTGAGACTGAATATACTATTGAAAAGAGTAGGTAATAAGCTGGTGGTCACAGCTAGTTAGAAACACCTTTTAATAACTAGAGGATCATTGGTTTGATCAGTGATGTGCTCAGACGCCATTCAAGGCACTTTCCTAGTCACACACTATTCATAATGAAGTACAACACTACATAGTAATACAGCTTTCGTAATAAACAACAATAATTCACGCTCCAAATATCTAACTAATGTGACTCAGGAGACAGAAAACAATTTGTTTTTGTTACTCTCTCTGTAATCTGAAATCACTCGCTTATTTGGCTTGCTGAGAGAGGAATTCACTGACAAAAATTATGTTGCTAAATCCCCACTGATGAAGAGTACATGCTCCTCGTTTGCTCTGCGTAATAATTAATCACTATGTGCAGAGCTGAGCTGAGGCTGACGTTTGAAGGTGCATTAATATTCATCAGGGTTTTGCGCATGTCTAATGAGTGCGAGTGTTTGTTGTGCGAAAGCCCTGATGTTGGTGCATTACTGCATTATGCATGAGCTTACAATAGAGATCAGTCCCACCGCTAAGCCTCTATGCAGTAGTCCTGACTTCTGAGAGAGAACTGAATTAAAGCAAAAATGAAAAAATGAGCTGGAATCAGTCAAACCATTAAGAGATTCAGATACTCTAGTAGTTTAACACATAGACAATTATTTCATGAGCATAGTCATAGCATTGCTGGCGTAATCTTTTGTTTTTAACTCAACAAAGCTGTGCCAGCTGGTCGTTCAGGTCTTTTCCTGGCCAGGGTTATGAGCCTCAGCTGGAGGGTCAGTGCTGTTTGGTCCCGATGAATACAGGCCACCACTGAACCTGATTAAGGTCCTCCTCCAATCTGATTACAATGCATACCAGGGCCTTGACCTTTCACCTTGCTTCTACATCCTGTGCTACACTGAGCCTCTCAGAGGCCGGGGGCGGGGGGCGGTGTCACACTGCCCTGCTGCCTGACAGAAGTTGATTTGAGTGAACTCATCAGGGTTTACGGTGGCCATGTGCGTTCGCGCTATAAAGTGTGAATAACATTTAATCATATGAGGAGCAAGCATCTCTCCAGGGAATGTTTGGAATACATTTTGATAATATATATATGTGTGTGTGTGTGTGTGTGTGTGTGTGTGTGTGGCTGGTTAGATACTAGGCTGCGTGGGGTGAAAGCCATCTGAGGCGCCACCAACAGAGCTTCAGTGAGAAGCCTTTCATGCCTATGTGTGGTTAGTGATTACCCCCTGCCTGCAGTCACTACAAGTGACGTCTGTACAGCTGCTTGAATACGCCCACACACACACACACACACACACACCACACGCATACACACAAATGTGCCACTTCCATGCAAAGTGGGTGGCAGTAAAAACACCAAGTTGTACAGCCATACCATACACTTACAGGATAGGCGTGCTATATTAGATGTTAAAAAGCATAGTGAGGATGAGTGCATGCATGCATGTGTATATGCATGATAAAACACATGAGTAGTTTTATGCTCTAATGAACTCTCTCTGGGTCATACAGTGCTGCAAAATGTCACATTTCTGGGGGTCAGAGCGTCTTCCAACTGTACTGTGTGAACTCTCACTTTCAACTCTGAAGCTTTCTTTTCACCATTAAACTGCTTTTGACAGCACAGTGGGGCTGAGCCTGCTTAAATCTCACTAAAGCTCTGAGTAATTTCTCAATGTGTTTGAGCTGCTATAACCTCCACTTCTATGGGAAATAGCTCCGTCACTTAGTAAGCCACAGTGGCAAAGTTTCAGGCTTAATGCAAGTGTAGATTAGGAATGTTTTAATGCTTTATTAAAGGCTCTGCTATGTTCTTAATAACTCCAGAGAAGGCAGCTTGTGTTTCTGCAAAATCCATATTTACTTGCTTCTTTCTCTCTAGTGTGGTTCCCTTAAGAGTGCTGCCCAGACTCCCAGATGGCACTAGACTGTATTATTAATATAATAGCACAGACAGGCTCAATATAAATATATATCTTTTATCGTCTTTCTGCCTCTCTCTCTTGCACTCTCACTCTGCTGACCTCCATTTCACTCCATGCTCACTTTGCACTTCAGTAAAGATTTTTTCCCCTCAAAATTACTATTCCTACAAAGTGCACAGGGGTCCCAGATGGCATGACACCAAGTGCAGGTCAATACCCCTCTTTCTAATACCACTGACCTCCATTTTGCCATTTCACCAACATCACTGCTCTCATTTTTCCAACCCCCTCCTCCCCTCTTTCCTCCCAGTGTGTCAGTGTGCTGTTAGAGGCCTTAGAGGTCTCAGTCACAGTTGAATTCCTTCCTCATGCTGAGCTTTAGTTCCATCATATCTATCAGATTTTAAAAAAGTGAACATGGACAGCCATGCTTGAAAATCTCTAGCGATATCGTCCTCCAGAGAGCAATTTTGGACTTCAGTGAGCGGACAAGAAAAAACTTTCTGTCCTGTAGGCTCTGCAGCACGTCAAGGTCACGCCAGCTCGAGTTAAATCTAACTCTACCAAGCCGAGCCCATCCCAGGATTACCTTCCGGAGAGACGAGAAATGAATCCCAGATGCAATACAGCTCAACCCCCCCACCCCATATAGCTTTAGACAGTGCAAAGGAATAATGAAGCTCAGGGGCCTATTGCTACTGTCAGAGTGGAGAATGTGGGTGAAAGCAGATCTGCTTTTATCCTCCTCTTCGCTGCAAGCAATTGTCATTCTCTTCATCCTACCCAGACTCCATTATGGAGAGAAAGCACAGTCAAGGTCGCACTTTTCAGTGAGACAATTAAAAACTAAAAAGTGAAAGGATCCTTGTGAGTGCGTGGCTGATGGTACTCTGCCCAGTGTATGACTATTGAAAAGCCCACAGGGTGAAAGTGTGCCTGCATGCACTTAACAGTGAATTAGTGATTTTGAGGTCATTTGGATGAGAGTGGAGAAATGTGCACGTGAGCATGTTTACACCCATTAGTCTAAGTGAATGTGTGGGTCTGTTTTCATGTGTGTTGTTGATTTATTAGGATCCATTGATCTGGCATGGGAAACCTCTTTGGTGCTGTGAGCCAGGGGCTTAAATCAAGAACGACACACTTTCAGAGCTTCCTTAAAGCTGATACCAAAAGACAAACATTATTAGGGATCTATGGCAAATCTTCTAAATGTATTTTAGAGACGCACACCTCTTAAGGGCTAAAAATACCCATAAATCTGTGAGACATGTGGTGCATGAGACAGTTAACTCAAGTGGGAGCAAGATTAGGTGATGTTGGCTGCTGTGGCCAGATAACCCAGATAACATCTGGAGGCTTTGGAGTAGGTTATGGGTCACTCGTGACTTCAGTAGTAGCAATGGCTGGTACAAAAATGGAAACTGAAGTAGCATGTGTCTGTTTTTTCACACCTCTTCTCTACCTCGACTCATTATATTCCTCTGCCATCTCAGTCTTTTTCTTTAGATACCAGTTCTCAGTTTCTGTATCTTTCTGTACTGCTGCCTCCCCTTTACTAGCACAAGACGGGAGGTGATCTGTCTTTGCATCGATGTCACAAGATACTATAAGGCAGTCGACGTCAACACCCCAGAGCCTTCTAGGAGTCTTATTACATTAGCCTCACGTCAGATGATAATGACAGGGAACAAAGAGCAACCCTCCTTGAATCTCTCTACCACTCAACTCTGACCTTTCAATAATCAAGGTAAAGCTTCAGCACTGCCGGCTCTCATGCTGATCTGCTGCACTATTCTGCCACTGAAAACCTGCAGCCTTGCACTCCAATTTCTTCTGATTACAATAACGACAATGGCCTTCCTCTCAATGAGCTTAAACTTCTGGCCTCTTACGCCCTTTTAAACTCATCCCATCAATTCAGATATCTCCCTCTCCCTCAGCCCCCCCACTTCTCTGTCAGGTGTTTCATCCAGCCAATTGAAACAGCACTTAAATTAAGGGTGGCAGCTTAATGTCTGACAGCTCCATCCACTGTGTCGATGAGGTGGAAAAAACAATCATGTTTAACATTTGAATGGATTCCACATTATGGTGATTGACAAAAAGCACAATACCATAATTTATGTGTCTGCGAGGGGAAAATGGTCCAAAAAAATGTAACAGTAATGTGTCAACATAGCATCCAAAGTGATGCAAATGTACCAAGCAGTCATGCGGTGATGCTGAGGTGGAAATACATACAAATTCCTATGAGTGTTAATAGAGAGTAAAGATAGAAGTACACTGATAACATTTCTCAGCGTTTTTATCTTTGGCCTTGCTTGATCATTTCCTAAGAGGCAGGCAATGGGGATCCCCATTCTGTGAGGATAATAGTGCCATCACTGTAGGCACATTCCTCTCAAGACACGAGATTGAATTTAATGAAGTCATGCCTATTAGAGTGCGCCTCCTTACAATGTAACTGGCTCTTTGTGGAGGTTTAATCCTGTAGACTGCACCGTAGCAGCGAAATATGTCTTATCAGTGCTAGGGGCTAACATTCAAGTCTTTGGCATGAGAGACTGCCTGGGAGGTTTTAATGTGACGGGTGTATGCTGTAATGCTGAAATGTACAGCTGAAATGCTGTAACTAAATGGTTGTGAATGAACTGGCCTGTGCAGAGACAAAAGCCATTTCACACCGAGTGAAGCTTCCAGATCTGCGGAATGGATGAACGATGACATTATCTAGGACATTATCTACCTTGCAGATAAGCAGGGGCAAACAAAAACTCACTTTCAACCAAACACAAAAGGCAACAGTTACAGCCCAACTGTCAGTTTCATTCCATGATGAAATTGAGTCATTCAGTCATCCTCCTGACTCAGTATGATTAGCCATGCCGTCCCAGAAAAGCAGCATCGTCCACCACTGGTGTTGAATTTACTCTCATTAGGCCTTTCTCCTTCTCTAACGGATTTTAGGCCTCCTTCTCTTTCTTTCGTACCATTCTCATCGTCTCCTAGTGCCCCCCTCTCGCTCTCTCCCTGCCTAAGCTTCTTGGCTAATTTGAAACCCAGGAGACAAAGGCCTCTTTCAGTCCTGTCACTCCGGTCACAATGCCAGCCTCAGTGCCCAGGCTCCCTCCATTTGCCTGCCACACACACTCCTCCTAGCACCCACAGAAGTACCATTAGAATGGTGTCATTATCTCCCATACATGGGGCGTTTTACACTCCAGCCCCTTTTATCCAGCCAATTAGAGCTGGCTGGGGCCCATGGCCCTGTATCAGGGTGTTTATAATGGGAATGAGAATGGCACCTGCAGAAAGGTCATCGTACAGGCCACTAGTGCAACACCAGCTTCACTAAAGCTGTAGATCAGACATGCTGCAAACAAAGTAAATAACCTCAGGTGGGGGATTTAAGAGGCATAATGTCTTTGTAGAAAGTAATCAGGTTCAAGTTGCAGTAAAGTTTTTTGCAGCGGAACTCATAACGCCTTATGAGGCACATCTGGCTTCCATAATGTCAAACTTATACCAACTTAGATGCAGAGCTGAGCAGCAGCTGACCTAATTATACTGGAATTTGGAGCTTTCTGGAGCTTTAGTCGTTGTGAGGGACATGCCATTTTTAAGTCTTTTTCACTAATCTCAGCAAGAAACGCTGCTGACATCTGCCTCAAGCAGTGACTCACAAAAACAGCAGTGACTCCTGCAGCTGTCTGCCAAAGACTTCGGACTCTCTTGGGAGGGGAGCCCCTTTTTAACTCACCCCCCTTCCAATTACACTGGAATTACCAACTTGACCTGCAAAACAGTGGATCAGCTAAATCTGCTGTGCACAAACACGGAAGGATTTGGAATACTGATGGGTTTAACTACCACATAGCGAGAACATTATACAGAGAGGAGAGAAGGGAGAGACCAGAAAAAAAGATGTGCCCTAGTGCAGAATGGGCCTATCCTTGATTCTTTAAACAAAACAACTGTCACCGCACAAAATACTGATATGCAACAACTTCGAACACACAGAAAATGGAGCTCCTTCCTGGTACAGTATGTGATGTGCCATGCACCTACCTTGAGTTGTGAGTCGCATATAAATCAAGTTAATTCTAGCGTGTATAATCTGTTCCTTCTCTCCTCATTTAGCGAAACCCCTAAAACAAGTTGGGAACATCTTTATCATTCTAGTGAGAGGCTCCCTCTGGCCTCCTGTCATCTCTCTTCATCCCTTTATGTCTCTGTACATTTGTGTCAAACACGCTTCCTCAAAGCTTCCTACATCTACGTCAGTGCGATTTCAACGTGTACTGCTTTCCCGTTAATTCAATCTCCTCGTCACCATCTCTATCACACATGCACGGCCCACTGGCAAAGACACACAACCCACGCTCTGCGCTGCACTCTTGTCTCTTCTAATGAGGACATCTAGCTGTGAGTATATGTAAATAGAAGCAGTGAAGGGGTCAGACATTGTCCAAAGTGGGGCACAGACAATAAAGGTTTGCATTATGATAGCTAGGGAGGCTTAAGAGAGTAGAGTATGAAAATGTTTGCTGGAATGTGTACAGGTTGTGCTCCAGTTTAGGGAAATGGCGTGGTCATGCTTCTGCAAAACAGATTTCATCTTAACAGAAGGCCGGTTTTGTCTGAGGTGAGTTTTTATATTGACGCATGTCACTAATGCCACAGCTGGGGCAACAGGTTAAGCACTATTGTCATGCAACGGTTCACACAAATTTAAGATATTACTTGATTCATTATTCATGTAGGATCATGCAGTCTTTTGCAATAGTGTTGCAGTTTCCCATGGCCTCAGTGTTTTTCTTCTATCTGTAATTAAAACTCCACCCTGCATGACAAAAGGGGTGGAGGACATCCCATTAGGCTTCAAGGCAAGGTGTTGCCTCAATCAGCCTGGTCTCTGACCTAAAGTCATTACAGTATGATTAGTCTTGTCTCAGCATGTAAAAACACACACCAGTCATTTACTCTGCAATCACACCCAAAATAATACATGCTTAGACAGCAATATTGAAAGCATCAGAAGTAACTGATTGTAACTGCAGTAATTATGCAGCACACCATCTTGCACTACAGCCTTTGGATCAGAGGACAACTCATTTGCCTCTTCGATTGAAACTAAAAAGTGAAAAGTTGTATACCCCCAGTTTCCTCCAGGGCTCAACTACGCAGGGTTTAAAATTGATAGGTGATGAATATCTGTTGTTTTCTGCAGCTTCAGACAGATAGATAGTATCAGACGATAGCATCAACAAATACTCCCGTTGTTCTCAATAGTTGCAGGCAAACTAGAGCAGACACAACTCTCTGCTTCAACTCAGATGTGAGTTCATTTTCAGAGTATTGACGCAGGGCAAAGACCACCAGAATACATCGTCTTTGAATGAATAGTAATATTCTTTGAAATGACTTTAGCCAGTCCTCTTGTGTTGACGTTTCAAACATCATATGCGCAGTGTGCTAGTAGCATTCCATGATACATATCCAGCTGCCCTCATTGAACAGATTTAATCGTAACCCCTTTTTAAAACCAGGAATAATTCTGTTATAATTCTGATGGTGTATTTGTGACTCTTACCTCTCTCATCTCCTGGGAGATGGTGTTCAGGCGTTCATTCTCAGACTGGGTATTGGTGAGGATGTTGCGCGTCTGGCGGAGCTCGGTCTGCAGCTCCAGGACCCTCTGCTCGTAGTAGGCCTCCTTACAGGCTGACTCCTGGATAAGAGACTCCTCACGGCTCTCCCCATCCGCTGCCACCTTCCTGTGGTTGGAGTAGGCTTGTCCAAAGGCCTGGAGACACAGTAAAGGAGGAAAAGAGCTGTTGGTTAGAAGCTATTACGAAATATGGGTGGATTTGTTGTAAATTCATTGTTAATACTATTTAGTGGCCAAACAAGAGATATATGGAAATCAGGGGATGAAGCATTAACTGGCTATTAACATTTTTAATATCAGGATTTTAACTGACAAAAGTTTGCTTTGTGATTCAGCCATTTTAAAGTCACATTAATCTCTGCTACTGTGGTTCAGCTGGGGACTGGGGCTCAAAACCTCCCAAAATACTGCCGTTGCCCCATAGAGATAATCAGTTAGGCTCCATCTGGGCTGCATCATCCCGTCTTCCCCCTTGTTCCCCCATCTCTCCCTCCCCTCCCCGCAGGACGTTGGCCTCCCCTGCACGTGCTCTGCAGTGACTCCACAGATGGAAAAACCAAACAGGAAAAGTAGAGCAAATGGCCTAGTGTCTGGGTGATCATGAGAAGCCTGTATTCTAATGCTCTTAATACCTTAGGGGATCATAGCAGAGTACGGGAAGGTCAACAGATATTATTTGATTTTTACGGATTGCCAGAGAGGGATGAAGTTTATAAAAGATTAAATAACTATGGAAGACATATAGGATAAGGCTTCTACCTTCTGTAGGGGGATATTCTCAGTTGAAATGCTGAGAACAGTCATATAGTTTGACTGTGCAATATGAAAGACTGCTTCATGATTATCGGTGCTGCCTTAATTTTGACCTTAATTTGTAAATGGCATGCAAGGCAGCAAAAGTATGAACAGAGTGACAAACAGAGACAGACAGAGATCTTAAATGCAGCAGAATCTAGGTTAGGCTACTCTCTCCCTTCTCAAAATAATCATCCCCCTGATTACAAATTTCATTTCCAATCCTGTAACCACCAGCGACCTGATGGAAATTCTGATTCTCATCTCGCCTCACAGCTCGAGTGCAGGCAGTAATCTGAAATCACCTGAGGCACTGAATGTGACCTTGTTTGCAGCTGCGGTGCACTCTCTCCTCTCGCTGACCTGCTACCCCCTTACATCTCCACGTGACTGGCTGCGGCAGGATTTTCTCTGTTTGACTACGTATCATATTAATCCCAGTAATTCCTTTAGAGAAAGGGAAATCTGGAAATTTGCATTAGTCGTACTGGCCTACATGCAGGACTGAATGTGTAAAACTAGTTTAATGGGTTACAGAAGTGCGTGACATCATGTCTCGTGTAGGGTGGCTACCATATCTCTCACATTCCAGGAAAGATGATGATCCAAACTGGCAGATAGCAATGATGAAGAGCTATATTCTCACACTGGGGCACAATATGCTTTATTTGAAACGGTGCTAACTTCATCAGTAACATGAGGAATCTCATCAGTAGACTTTCTATGGGCAAACCCCCTCACAAACAACAGCACGTTAGCACATACCTGACTGTACTAAAGAATGTCACAAGACCTTTTCACTTACAGATGAACTGATATCTGCCAACATTTCAGTTTCATTCAGTTATAGTAGATCAAATACTGGCTGAGCCTACACGCTAGAGGTGAAATTAGTAGATGAATCGATTAGTCGAGTGAATCTATTTTCATGGCTGATTATAAATTCAAGTTAAGCCATCTTTCAAGCAAAAATGCCAAATATTGCCTAGTTTCAGCTTCTCAGCTGTGAGGATTTGCTGCTGTTCTTTGTCTTATGTGATAGTAAACTCAATATCTTTGGATTTTGGACTCTTGGTTGAAACAAAACAAGCAATTTGAAGACATTACCTTGAGTTAAAGCAACTGTGATGGACATTTCACACTATTTTCTGACATTCATTGGGCAAAAAATGAATTGATTCATCAAAAAAAAAAAAAGATCTGCAGATTAATTGAAAATGAAAATAATCATCTGTTGCTGCCCTTCAGCATACATTGACTGGACCACCTGTATTTAGTAAAGAACTGCCACACAATATCTATGAATATATGCATCATCTTCAAATAAAAAAAAAGCTAGTAATCAGACATCTATAACCACTGAGAGGTGCTTCATCAAGTTTCACATTGCTGATTATTGACAGCCAATATATCTGCAAACAAACAACTAATGTCAGTCTCTTTAGATAAGAGTAGCTGTTAAATAACTCTCTTCATACCCTCCCCACCACCTCCTCCAAAAATCACACCATCAATCAGCAGGAGACTGCATTTGATTAGGAAGTCACTATAAGAGACGGGATTAACCCAATCAGAAACCAGGGGAATCCCATCATTATAATCTTGGTGCATGGAGGATATCAAAGGGGCTCCAATCAATCAAATCTAAGAGGCCTGTCCTTCAAACATAAAGTAGAGCCCCTAGCCAAAACCCACTGACCCAAGCCCTTTAATTTAAACTCCCCAACTGTGGGTTTAGGCTAGTTTTAGGGGAGGGTAAACTGGGGACGCACGCGACCAAGCCTACAATCCCACAGTAAGCTGCCCACCCAATTTATAATTCATCTTTAGCTTGCCATATGTTGCCGTTTTTTTACATTGGACATGTGAGCATGGATTATTAATCTCTTGTAAAGCTAATCAAAGGCAGCCTTTAGTCATTAGCACGCTGTCTGGACTGATTTTCCTCACAGAAGGCTGTGGCTAACATTATGACGCTACACAAGGAAAAGTCAATCATTTAAGAGATTTATCCCTCTGCAGAACTGAAGGTCTGATTCCAGATGAGTGCATACATTATGGGCTGAGGTTAGACACCCTGCTGGGCTGGTCTTTATACAGTGGGCTGCCATGAGGAGATCAAAGTACATAATCACCGTGATCAAAAGCACCACGTGATTGAGGAGTTGATAAAATGAGACCAGTCACCTCTGATCTCAGTTCTTTTTTTCTCAGCCGTCACAATTATTTTTATTACTTCCCCATACATAGCTCACACCATAACAGTGGATCTGACTGCCCTAGTCATAAGATTAGCACATGGAAACCTTCAAAGGTATAAATAAAGACCATGAGCGTGGGTGCATGAATGCAGACCAATTTAAGGAAGGATCCCGTTGCTATGCCTGTATTTTTTGTTTTAGGTGAAGTCTATATCAAAATACTGGTTTCTCTGGTAATGAGGTTTATTTTACACCCAGGGTGTTAAACTCAATCAGCTATCTGTGGGTTTATCTTTCAGCAAAACAAACGTTGCTAAGACAACGTGTTCCTTGACAGGAAAGTATTGGATTTAATAAAGACTGCTTGTGAGTTTGTGTTCAAAGCATGTTGGAACATGTGATCGTTGCTTGGCCTCTGATCTGACCAAAGACACAGCCTTCAGAGGCAAAGTCCACTGATTAGAAGGTGAGACAAATGCTTCTAATGTTCAACACCCTACATGGTATAGGAAGTTAAAGCAGAGAGAATATAGGTCACAGAGTTCACTCTGAGAGTCCTCCTGCGCATGCTTCTCCGATCTGGTGAGTCAAGAACACAAGGGAGATGGGCTTTGGGTCTCTGACAGGTAACAAACAGATCAATATTTTCAGTCTCAGAGGCTCTGCGAAGCTGAAGGAAACCAAATCTAAAATTCTCGCATTTTCTGTTCCACTGGCAGAGAACAGTGTTTCTGTGGCATGAGGTGAGAATAGTGAGCAGATGGAGATGTCTCCAGAGATATTGTTACTGCAGACCCTTCGGAGTGGAGAATAAAACCAAAGGGTACATTCAAGTTAATACACACACATACACATGATCTGTACACAGGGCTGGATTTAAGGAAGCGCCCAGGAGTGTTTCAATCAATACAAGTGAGTCCCTTTGAAAACCCCTGCCTCAGGACCAAAACCCAATTAGAAAACTCTGGATTTGGATCTGATTCTTCTATCTCTGGTCCAGCTATAACAATCTCACTGTTAAAGTTTCCATTTATCCCCCTGTGGTCTCACAACCTGGATCTAACAGGAAAGTAAAGCTTGCTGCACAAAGACCAGGAGGAGAGACAGACATAAATGGAGATATGGCAACAGGATAAGACAGAGAGGAGTCAGACAGCTGCTTTGTTGCTGAGCCAGATTGAAAATCCTGCACCTTCCATTCGTGCAATCAGAATAGTGAAGAAGTTCACCTTATCCTTCGCTTAGCTCTAAGTAGGTTGCTACATCCTCAAGATGAAACAGAAATGAAATAAAAAGACATGCACAAACACAAACCCGGAGACAAGGACTGACAAAACCGGGGAGGAGAGTAAAACCAGAATTCCAGACACATAAACACTGGCAGTAAACATGTCAGTGAGATGGCTTCCCTTATCCAAACAGATTTTGAGGCATAATGCCAACATGACAATCTCACTAGATGATGCCAGATAGGGCAAAGCAGGGCATGCCTACTGTGCAATACCAGCCGACACAACTGCAAGATGCAGAAATGTGATATGAGAAAGCATTTGGTGAGACTTGTGGGCCAGAGTGGGCTGACGCTGAGCTGAGATTTTAAGTCTCTTCAGCAGCATTCTTGGGCTATGACAAAGACAGGCTCTGACAAATGCTGAACAATATAACGCTGTAGATCAGTTTAGTTACTCATACAGATGGCCGGAGTGCTGGGGTTGACCCTAAATGCCAAAGCAGGGTTCCAGCAACACTGAAGGCCGGCCAGTGTGTCATTGTAGGCGACTGCGGAGGAAGAGAGGTGGAGCGGGAAAAAGAAAAAAAACCCCACACTGAATAGATTCTCCTGCCTCGTGAATCACAGCTCACGTGGAATCACAGTCTGTGATGATAAACAGACATGCTCTCTTTCTCCCTTTCCATCTCTGTTCAGCCAGCGACTTCAAGGGCACGGATTGCTTCGAGGGGTGTGTTGATCTATATTTAGCTATCCACTATCAACTGTTCATAATACAGATCTCGTGGGGCACAACATTAAAAGGCATATGGCATAGGTTGACCCACTATTCTACAATAAACATCATCACTGCACTATACTTCATTTATTTCTTTAGGACATAATAGCTCCCTGTGTTATTTGTGTAAGCATGGTTCTGTGAGGAATGCATGAGGAACATGTCACGTGGCATGCTTGTTTTAGTTAACTGAGTTTACTGAACGCACTGTTGCTGATTAGTGCATGTTATGCCAAAGCCAATGACACTTTCTATAATGAGTAACAGAGAAGCTAATTATTTACGTCAGGCTTTACTCTTCTGTGGGGGTGTGATGGAAATGGAAAAGACAGAGATTCGCTTTCATCCCTTGACAAATCCATGGAGGTTATGATTAACGCTCACACTGGTTTGGATTCTCCCCGTCTTGCTTTACTGACAGTTTCTCACCTCATCAGCAACTCCAAATTTGGACCTTTCAAGCAGGGATTTTCTATGACAAAATCAGAAGGGGAGTAATTCTAGAATATGTAGAAGAAACTGTCATATTTAACAGTAAGATGCATGCAAGGCGTTTTATGTGCCAAACAGAAGGAGAAAGGAGAAAAGAAGGTGAGAGAAATGCGAGTGAGGGAGGAAGAGATATTAGCTGTTGCCTGGCACAGAGCCACATTGATTCACTGCATTGCATAGAGCCGTTGGGCTATTATTTACACGCAGGCCTGGACAATTTCACATACTCAACACACATACACCCATTTCCAATTTTCCCAGTGTGCCCTGCAGTCAGCCATACTGCAGCACCTGGTAGTTCAGACATGATGAGGCTTGCTATGCCTTCTGAGATAAAGAAGGAAGAGGTGTTCAAAGCCTTGTAGGGGTTCTGACAACACTGCATGCAGCTCATGTTGTCGACACATACAGGGGATGCACTACATGCCAAAGGCAAGCTCTACAGAGAATATAAGAATGCAGAGGTTAGAGAAACATACCCACATGTGAGTTTACGATACACACATTTCCTTGAAAAGAAATGATTTAGCCTCAAGTAGACTGGCTTAACATTATACTCTCATCGTGAGACTTGAAGGGCGTGAACCTCCTGAAAACAGCCACAAAGCTGTGCCAGCTTGTGGATCTCCTGAGTTGCACAGCAAGGCAGAGAAAGAGAGAAAGCCAGAGGGGACGGAGCCATTGGGAGAAAGTAGATGCGTGCACTGAATGCACACACATGTACGCACACACATACACACAAAGATCTCTGCAAACGAGCAGCGTACTAATCAGACTCATGAGGCCTTTTACCCGCCTCACTGAAGAAGTCGTCCATAAAAAATATCAGAATAGCCTAATTGGGCTGCAGGAGCTCAGTGATACAAAATCTCTACAGAAATTCTCCCTGCTTACATCAGGGTGTAATGATTAAGCGCTAGTTAGTGCTTTCATGAGATCTGGCTAGGGAAAACTACATTTCATATTTTATTCCGACTTCACATGGGCCACTAATCAGTCAAGTCAGCATTAGAGATTCTGTGTGAAGTTGGTCTTGGATCAGATCAGACTAATCTACATTCTACATGTCTACAAAGACAGGAGCTCCGAGAGAATTCTTTATTTTAATAAGGTGAAACACCTGTAAAAGGAGGACAACCAAGCTCCACACTGCCATTACACTGTCTGCGTCAGACTGAAGGCTCTATACTGTGGGTGTTCACGGACTGACTCCTGTGTTATTAGAGGGTCAACACGGTCATTATGCCCCTGGCAGTGAGCTAAAGAACCTGGGTCTGAGCACAGTTTATTTAGCCTCCAGTGTACATGACACATAAGATGAAGGCGGCTTTTACATGTCATAGAATAGGTAGCACAATGAGAAAAGTTCATTTTCACACCACTCATGCGTGAAATACAAGCTAAGCCTAAAAACAAACCATGTTCCACTATCAACATTTACAGAAAAAGCAGAATTTGGTGGGGTTAAGTGTTTCCTGAGAAGGTTTGTCTTAACTCGAGTTACTGTTTTTGTTTCTCTCTTCTATGACACAATAAAAAAAATGTTTAAAAGTCTGTTCTGCCTTGTGCAATGTGAGAGAAACCACAAGGTTTTAAAGTCTACTTCTGTCTACTCTACTCTACTTCAGTATTTAAATCTTAGCAGTCAATTAATCACAAGGAAGCATCTGTTTATCCCCGGCTGTTTATTGGTTCTATTGTTCAGCTGCTAAATCTGCCACAGAATGGAGGAAAAAGCCAGTCTCTCCAGGGAGAGCAGAGATTCAATAGGTCTGATATATTGCACCACCATATCGGCGTCTGGACTGGAGTCTGGGTTCTTTATCATCGTTCATATCACCGCACTGTTATACCACCTCCAGCTTTGGACATTCACAACCGCAATCATTTGCAATGCAAAGACTGCCTTATCTGTGCCTGCCTGTAGTCAGGCTGTCGGTTCCCCTTTCTGCCTGACACTCTGTGTCTGGATGAGATCTCCCAGGTCCACGCGCCCGCACCCCAGGGGAACAGCCGTCGTTATGGTTACTATGCCAATTACAGTGACAGAGCGAGAGGCGGTCAGTAGAGGCAGGGCAGGAGGGTGCCACCGACACAGATGGCCATTTCAGAGCTCAGCCTAGCACAGCTTGCTCTCCTCCCTCTTTCTCTGGCAACAGTCCTCACCCATGTCCCATGTCTCTCCAATACGAGATTTGTTTGCACAAAGAGCCTGCCGGTCTGAGGTTGCTTTGAAGTATTTTTGTTTTTGCTCTTTGCTATCTGGCCAAGCCTACATCACAGCAAGCAAGCAGTGAATCGGACTGAGTCTCTATTTAGTATGCATTTCAGCATATTTCCCAAAAGACACTGCTCCCTGCGGAGCCTTTACATATGACCTCCACAGCTGAACAGTCTCTTGTTGTTACTGCCATAAATGACAGAGGAGGGGAGCAGCTGGGGCCACAGCTGGGGCCAGGCACACATAAACACACACACACACACACACACACACACACACACACACACACACATATAAATGCATACATTTGTGAAGTCAGACACCCACACACGCCTACATTTATTTTCCCAAAGTCCAAGGTCAGGTTTGCAGGAAGAAGGGAGAAGTTGAAGTAGACATTGAATCTATTTGTTTGTGTATTTGTTCACAGTTAATTTTCTTATCAAACCTGCCGCCATTGACCCTTACCGATAATCATTTATTAGATTAATGCTGTATATGAGACCTCAGTGCATTTCCCTCCATCATCCTAGACTCATCCATTAGTGCAGAGACATGTCTAATCAATCAGGGTGAAGCATTGACAGGATGGGGGAGGGACTGCAGAAACTTGATTTGCCTTCTTCCTGAGGTTTTCCATCTACTCTGCTTCATATGTTGCCACCTGAATGCAACTATTCATCACTACTGATGTACTCTGTCAAAAACCTCCACGCCCAAACGAGGCTAAAGTTATCTCTCTATCCCTTCTATGTGCTGTCCCTAACTCCCCTCTCCTATCTCTTCATTCACCCTCCCAAACGCAGAAGATGGTCTCTTGGGCAAGTCCTGCCCTTGCTCCCGGCCAGACAGAGACTAATGACCTCCCTTCCCCATTTGCAGTAATTAAATCCTGTATGTGACTGTGTGCACACGTTCTCTCAACCAGGGAGGTTAAATCATGGGTCAGGGTGGAAAGCCTTCCGTATGAGGCCATGTCAGTTTGTAAAGAACGAGGTGGGGGCTCAGTAGCCTCACCACCACTGTGCTCATAATAGTGTAAATAAAGTACTGAAGGTTAAATAGAAACCAGCATCTGAATACAGCAGATACATGATTGTCTTTGGTTTGCACAATACAATTGCACAATACATTCTTTCATTCCATGTTCAAAAAATACTTGGTCAACTCTACAATACATATACCTCTAACAACAGAGCATTCAAGTCAAACAATGAAAACAGATGAAAGATAAGCCAAAACAAAATGCCCTCAAGTCAATGCTGAACAAATACTGGAAACACTGCTCTTTTATGAGATACATATTTATTAAGCTACGTTTGTACAGAAAAAAGATAGCTTGTTATTCTCTACTTAAAGTCCCAGCACTTTAAACCTATTAAGCCAGCTGATAGAGGAACCCCTATTCTTCTCCCATCTAAAAAGGAGTGAGCTGGTTCTCACAGGAAACCCAGGCTTTGGCTGGTACCCTCCCATCCAAAACTTCTCTCCCTTTCTCTGTCTGTTATTCCCATTTCTCAAGGACCCCTGAGAGAATGGCACACATCCAATTAAAACCCCTCCTCTCCTTGCTCCCTCTGAGCCCAAACTCTAATGTTGTTATTGCTGTACAGGCAGCCCCCTGCCTGACTATACAACTCTGTCTTCTTATCTCCCCTCCCTTTTGCCCCTTTTCTATTCCCAGTGCCTCCCTCACTCTCCCCTGTTCAACCACGCCTGAGGGTTTCAAAGCGTGGGCTCCATGAGACTCGGGTACGACACACTGCGACAGGGGGACCCAGACACACTAGCCTATTTACAATAGGAGCCTGGGGAAGGAGGAGGAGAGGAGGATGGTGGCGGGGAGTGTGGAGAGAATGTAGACATACCGCTGTTCTCTGATTGCACCATGGTGTTGAAGTTAAAAGGAGCCCCAGGGCCAAGGGACAACCCTTTGAAAATGGGTTTGCTAATGTTTGAATAGATGGCCTATTAAAACGAGGAGGTGCTTCTCAGAATCTGCCCTGTAGTTTAATTAATTTAGGTGAGATGGGAGGCACTACTCTGCCAGTCAGGAGATAATTGAGATGAGTGGACTACGTAGAATTTCAGAGGAACCAGAGAGGGGTGCGCCAGAATGTACTCATGTAAACAGAGAACGCTATCTGTCGACATCTCATCCCTGATCTCTTCATGTACGGCACCAAACCAGAGAATGCCCCGGGACAAACTGCAGAGAAGAAACTGCACAACAAAACTCCCCTTCAGTTGGAGGATATGGGTGGGGCGAGTCATACCCTTTGGATATGTGTGCATGTGTGTGTGTATATCTAGGGGTGGAGTTGGGGCACACACCATCTGTCCACTTATAGCTACCACAAATTTATTCCTGCTCATATATGCTAATAAGCAAGGAGCGTTGCACCCCAATCTCATATCTTTTGTTTCTCCAGGGATTCCCTTCAGCTCAAGGGGATAAAAATACCCCTAGGGGAAAAACCTCAATATACTCTACGTGTGTCAAAGCCCAAGAAAGTAAAGCGTCCCAAAATATGGGGAATGTGCACTTCTGATTTCAAGAGGTCATTAAAAGGACATCAACATTTGTGTTTCTCTGATTGCTTGCTATGTCCGTTAAGATTAGATGTGGTTTTAGATTGCTGGTGAAAACTCCACCTCTAACCAGTTTAAAAAGTCCCCAAAGCATCTGGGATGTTAACTAATTCTGCTGGTGACTGAGCAAACGTTATTTGGAAAAAAAATACTGATGAACAACTTTCGAAGCACAAAATATTTTAAAAAGTAAATCTAAAGCTAAGTGACTCTTTATGGCTGTTGAATGTCAGTTCATATCTCTGTGGCCTTGGAAATGGCCAGAACACTCTAAGGAAATGCAGAATAATGAGTGTTGATGTTAACACACTGGGGAAGGCAAGCACATCCCTCATTCAAACAAATCTGTATTGTTGAGACTTTCCTTGTTGAACACAGGTGACAGAAGTGACTTGCCAAATTAACCTCATGTGGTCTTTTCCTCTGATCCACTAAAGGATATCCGGACTGATAAAGAGCCATATTTCATACTTCCTGTTTTCTATAAAAAACCAGACTCCTCACAAGTAAACAGGATGCAGAGCTGTCCTGACTTCATTTCAATAGAAGGAAGAAGGAAGATTTGATAGACCAGAGCTTTGCTTAGACTCAGTAAGACTTATAGACAAGATTTATTATCAAAACACAAAGCCATAATCAATTATTCTGGAGAGGCCATTGACGTGTTTTATATGAGGGTGTCATTCTGTGTCGATCTTGTTGCTTAGATTCTGTGGCAGAGAAGATAAGGATGGTTTGTGGGGAATCTGATACAGCCCACGCACTTAATCCTCAGACTGGAATAATGCTCAAGGTTCAAAACAAACTCAGTCCCAAACTTTACTGCTCTACCCACATGCCAAGCTGATTCACCTGCTTATATAAGACACCGGTGTCTCAATACAAATAAATATGGCCTACCTTGAACTGGTTAAGTTGACCTTAACTAAACTGAGTAGCATTTCATAGGCCTAGGGCCATATGTTTCAACAGGAAAATAGAGTATCTATCTCACATATTATGTAACATGGTATCTTGAGTTACCAAAAGCTTATACAGCAAGGTAGTATTACTGTGGAGCAAACTTACCTAACACACAAGCTAGTGTTTTTTGTTTCCCAATACAGACCATGTGCACTAAACACCAAAAATAGGCTATTTGTGTTGATAAAAGTAAAGGCTTGGTTTAGTTATCAGTTGGTGAAATTACAAAATGGGATGCAAGAGACACAGTGAAACTACACAATAAAGACAACCGGACATGTAGGAGAGACGGAATAAGTAGCCTTGTGTTTCACACACATACACACATCTAGCTGAGTCACATGCATGCACACTGGCTTCTTTGTTGACAGATTTATAATAGTTTATGGTCATAATGTGATGTAGGAGAAGGGAAACTGGAGACTGGCCTCTTTCCTGAGTGAGCCATGTTGTATTGCCAGAGGTATACAGCCATTACTATGACCTCATCCTCTGCTTTTAGCTGGACTACTGTCTGATCTGGCGCTAGTCTTCAGTAATTGGATTACGCTAGTAGAATCATGACCCTGCTGGGCTGCCATACCACTGCTCTACATGCATTTTTGACTTCTGTGAATGTTTTAAAGAAATCGTTATACACTAGGGTGTTTAAATATAACTATGTATAATAACTGTAACTGTAGGCTTCACAATATGGGGGATCAAGTACAGTAAATAGTAAATATTTAAATAAAAGAATCCACTTCATTGCTGCTCAACTGTTTTTGAGTTACATTTTATCTACTCAGGAAGCAATAAAAGTCTTACAAGCAAGTTACACCATGGCATCACATCACTGAATAAGGACACTACAGACCATCTGAAACAATTATGGGGAAAAGAGCTTGACATTGAAATAACTGAAGACATGTGGCTGAATGCCTGGGAAACACAGTCGTCCTTCACTAACTCCCGAACCTAGAGAAACTTCATTCGCTTTTGTTTTTTTATCACTCCCAAACAGAAGTCTTAACAAACTGGCACTCAGCTATGCTTCTGGAGGGAATGTGGACAAATCTTGGTTGATCATGCTCATGTTTTCTGGTCTTGTCCCTCTATTCAGACTTTCTGGAAGGAAGTAGCAACAATCATCTCAAAAACCCAAGGTTTAAGTATCAGTACAACATTCACATCCATCTATCTTGGACATATCCCTGACGGAGTACATACAGATGATGCCTACCTCCTAAAGATCTTACTGGCAGCAAGTTTAAAGGCTTCAAAAAACTGTCCCACTCCTGGCCTCTTTGTCAATATTGTTAAACATCTACATTTCCTAGAACAGATGACCCACTCCATATTACTCCAAAAAGAATTGGGTGTTTAACCAAAAACATTCCAAGCAGCCCAAACAATTCACCCACTGAGATGTGGAACACTCAAACAGCCCTCCACTAATGCTCCAGAGTAAATGCCCTCTGCTTGAACTGTGGACGGGTGCTGATGGTATTTTGTTGTTAAAGACAAAAGCTCTTAAAATCATTATGGATTAACAGTGGGCCATTTTACCTAAAACAGGGCGGAATTATTCTTTCATTACGTTGCAGAACCATATGGTCGTCCTTCTGTGACACAGAAGGCTACATTAGTCTATGTGAGTGGGTATTGTGGAGAGACCAGCCTGTCTGGACAACTTTTTTCTTGCAATTTTACAGTAGAAATTTCTTTGCAAAATTATTGTGTGGGTCGGTTTTACAGTAATTTGCACATCCTTATTGAGGCTGAGATTCACATAGCAGAGTGCCAGGCCTGACAGGACTCAGAGAACAGACTGCTAGGCTTGGCAGCCCCTGGAGTAGGCTACTGGGCCAGGACATGGAGAACAGGGCAGTTTCCCAAGAGCAGCTGACAGCCTCTGTGCAGCCTTACCCCAAAATGCACCTACCTGTCCCCGGCTGCTGAGTGTGACTAGGCCTGGCAGACTCCCAGACCTCCGTAAGCCCTGTGCATAGCGGCTGGGATTCATCCTCTTAGGCCCAGAGGGTAGGGGATTTGGGACTTTATTTAGTGTCATTTAGAAAAGATTACCCCTTAACTGTAGACTTGCCGTCCAGCAAAAGACATGGATAAAAGGGCCGGATCAGAAAACCCCAAACAATGCTGAAAGGTTTAGCATATGCTAGGTCACGGATAGAGTCAAAAATATTACTGACCACGGACTGAAAGCCCAGTGAAATAAGACAGTGATTGAGGATGATGTCTTGAGCTATTAGGAAGGGCTGCGAGTTTGTGATAAGCTACAAGAGTGGCTGAAGTAAGTGAGAAAAAAGAAAAAAGAAAGCTTATGGGGGTGAGAGATGAGCAGCTGTTGATGAAACATAGCTTGGTGTGGCAATCCGATAATATTAGACTGACTTTATGACTCTTCATATAAGGGACCAGATGGGTTTTGTGTCCTCCTCGTATTTTCTACTGACGTCCAATCAGCATCCAACCCATTTAACACTACAGAAAGGGCTTAGAGTCACACCAGATATCTTTGTTTAAGGACATTGGGATATATCCTTTAGTGATCTGCCATTTCAAAAGGAACAAAAGTGACCAATCCTTTCAAATGTTACCACAATGGGACGCCTCTCTCAACCTCCCCTTTGTCATACACTGTGTTCTGCGCATTTAACCCTCTCTTCGTCTGTGACACCCAAGACCCGTTAACCCCAGTTGGCTCAAACACACAAAGGGCCAGCGAGCCGAGCACAGAGAACCCAGGTTTTACTGAGCTTAACAATATTTAGGGTTCTGATTGTCTGGTTGAATTCCACAACGCAGTACACAGCTGCCACTACATCGATAGGAGAGTTGCAGGGTAGGAACAGGGTCTCTGTGTGACCAAATGACTTCAGTGTGGTCTCTGACACTCGCTGCAGTGCAACAAGGACCCAAGGAGCTCTGGACCTTTGTTGAAGTGCCATTGTCTAACTGTCTGACAAAGACAGAACCAGTATACCAGCAGCAAATAATATTAAAAGTGAGGACTGTGGGATGCTCTATGGGTCTGTTGTCTTTGGATAGAAGATGACGTCTTTGTGGCCACTGTGTCCTATCTCATTGCATTCACACAGACTTACAGCAGGCCAAGGGGCTAAACATCAAGCCCACTGCAGATACCAAAGCCTCTATATGCAGGAGCCGACACATCCGTCAGAACTGCATTAACAGTTGGAGGTGTGGCACATGATGTCGACTGTGAATGGCTTACCTTAAGAATATCAACAACAGCTAAGGGAACACCACCTCATGCTCTTTCACTGCTAGAGTGTAGTATAATGCCATTAGCTACTTTGCCTTGTGACTGAGACTGTACTCTGCAATCTGCATGATAACTGGGTAAAAGTCCACACAGCGTTATCATATTGTTTAGTTTAGCATGCAAGGGTGCCTTTATCAGAGCTCAGTTTGAAGAGTGGGCAGCTTATTATGTACAAATCAGCCGTTGACTTATATATAGTACACTGTGTGTCAAAATTTCCTTGAGGAAAAGTTGCATACTCACAAAGCAATGCATGATCAGGCAAGTGAACATGTAAAGTCTTAGCAGTGTTACAGTCCAGATCTCCAGGAGGTAGCAGAGGGGAAGTGGGCCACGTGACTCACATTCACTATAATGTACCAGCAGATGGATCCCTCTGTCAGACAAGTTCACTGCAAACTACAAGAAAATGGTGACTATTGCTTAAAATAGTCAATGTACTGCTTCAACCTCTTTTCAGTGAAGCCAAAGAGGGAGAACATGGATAAGGATAAGGGGCCATCATACCAGATGCAGGAGCATGCCAATGATAGACCATAAGAAATGTTATACATACAAATAAGATACATCAGAAAACAGAGAGGGACATCCTATGAATATCATTAACCAATACATTGGTTGCTCCTAGACAATTATCGTGTGTATGTGTACTATTCTAGCTGGCTGTGAGACAATCCCTCTGCAGTCACCCACAAACTCACTCAAAAGCAACACCTGCTGAGGAAGCAGCACGGCTGCTCAAATTAAGGCACAGAGCTGTGCCGTTACTAAGCAACAGCAGTGCACAGAATTCCTCCATCTTCCTCAAGAGTAGCGTGTATGTGGGGGTGTGCTTGAGTGTGAATATTAGTGGCCTGTCCAAGGGTAGGTGAGAAGGTGAGGATTGGCTAAATGTTAGTGGAAGTTTGCTCACCGTCATGATGATTTGCGATTGGCTGTTGACGTCCAGCGTTAGACAAAAGAGTGGTATCTGGGCATTTGAATCACTACGATTAGACATAAATCTGAGCCATTTTCTTTTAGGCTGTGTTTGTGCATACCAGCAAGTGAGAGAATGGGTTTAGGGTCAGTGGAGAGGATACAGTGTTCAGCTCCTCAAATCTCCCAGACATTCTCAAAAAGAGAATGGACAAACATTGTCGCCAGTCTATCAGTGTAAATGGTAGTCGTGTACCAAAGAGAACATGGCATTTATACTTGACCAAAGAAATAACTGTCTTATGTGCTTTTGTAACAGCTGCAGACAAAGCCACACTTGACAGTTTGACCTATCTACTTCAAAACGTCCCACAAATCAGAGCAACAAAAGACAACTGTGAGTCTGATTAATATGACATTTGTCTTTTCACAATGATATCTTGAATTATAAGTTTGGATTTTGAGCGGAAACCAACCACTGAGATAAGCTTTAATTTTAGCCCCTACTGTGACAGTAGCTTATCTTGTGTTTGCTCCCCACTACCTACTGTTTTTCTACAGACAATAAAGAGGAAGTGGAGAGGGATATCAGAAGAATGTGTTTGTATTTCTCTTGTGATAGCATCACTTCTGCCCTTCATACAGAGGCTGGGTCGGGGGGGGGGGGGGGGGGGGATAAAAGAGGGATAAAAGATAAAGACATAGCTATGGCCTTTCAAAGCTTAACATCTGACCAGTGATCTACAACCAGTATGACCCAACCCTGAGGCAAAAGAAAGAACCTCTGCTGCAACTTTGTGCAAACAATTGAGTTTATTGCCCACACAGATGGATGTTTGTGTTCCATTATGACACAGAAAGAAAGATCAGACACAATCCAAGAGTCCAACCAGATTCACAATGAGAACCTCTTTTTTAAACAAGACTTCAACTGGTATATTTTGAAAAACCAAGAAAAATCTCCACTGATGCCACCACTCCTTTTTATCCACTTCAGTTTGCTGCCATGGTTACTCTTTTAGACCGTTTCCAGTCTGTTTCTTCTATTCAGAGCTTTTTATACTGTCATTCCTCTGTGGCAGAGCTAGGCCTTCTTGCCAAAGACATGCATGGGAAACTGAGCAGGAGTTGCTGAGACAGCCCTGAGACCTCCTCCTTTCAGCAATAACAACAACACGAGAGGGGCACTGGAAGACTGACAGAGAAGAGGGAGAAGCAGAGAGCTGAAAACCTCTCTGCATGTTGTGTCTCTCTACTGAAACACACAAAAACACAAGGGAGAGATGAGCAAGTTTCTGGCAAGGAAATAAGGGGTTTACCAATGAAGTCAGCTTTCTCAGCTATAGGTTGTCTGGCCTAGTGGGAGGACACAGGAAGAATTCATATCTGAAAAGGAGGATGTGAGCAACCATGACCAAGCCTGTGTCAAAGCGGGAATCTGTTTTTTTTCCATGACTACTTGTGGCCACAAAAAAAATCCAGAGGCTGCAGCCGTTGGCGGGCCTGTCTGCCTTACGTCACTCTAAAGCCATCCTTCTCTCCTTCTAAATCACAAGACAAACATGACAAACTGCTGCCCTGGTGAAGAAAATTGGACAACAGTAGGGAATAAGTCCGGCCACTGTTCAGAAAAAACAGACACATCCTTTATCTGACTCTCTAGCCCAGCTTGAACCGTCACTCAACATTCTTTCCATTCCCAAAGGGTCGTTACTCGCTTGGTTTCCACTGCAAGTTGTTCATCCCTCTCTCTTCTGAGCGGGAAAGGTTCAAAATTCAAACCACCCCTTTCAACTAAACTGGTAATTCTCGTTCGCAGAGGAGGGCCCATCTCAGCTGAGAGACACTTTGACAAGATATCCAATGCCCATCAAACATCTAAAAGGTGTTGGTTTTGAATGTGATCTCAACATATACATGTCATTTTGTTATGTCCTCTATCAAATATGTACAGCAAAGTATTGTAGATCAGCTAAGCCTGTAATAATAGTCATATCTGTACAGTCTGCAGGTCTACTCAAAATTAAGATATTGGAGTGGGGGTGGAAACACACTAGGCCTAGACTAGCTGTGAGTCAGACAGGAATGTCTTAAAGAATGAGCCATAAGAGCTGTATAAATAAATAAAGGTGGCAGTGCAATGGGGGACACCGAGAGTGAAGAGGGGGTGGGGTGTGGAGCAGCCTACAGAGGAAGCATCCCCTCCTCATCTTGCAGTGTTGACCTTGTAGGATGACAGGCAGATAGCTGTTTTGTGGCTGATGCCTGCCCAAATGTCACAGCAAACCAAGTCCTTATATTGGACATTGTAGTGAGGACACATATACCGTAAATAAATTACAAGGTCAATGGCAACTCATTTTTCAGTGTAACAAATGGGAACACGCCCCAAAATAAATGTTAGGTTCATGGTTTTATGGTTGTTGCATGAGGCCTATACTTACTAGATGATATTATTATTTATCAGGCATATTGTGGGATTTTATAACACAGCCTACCTCTTTCAGCTGGTCGAGCTCCTGTCTGACGGCCTCGTACTCGATCTCCAGGTCATCGTACTGCTGTTTGAGCTGCTGCTTCTCCTCCAGCACCACCAGTCCGTACTCCGCCGCCTGGATCTTCTCGTTCGTGGTCTCACTCAGCTCCCGGGAGAGACGCTCGATCTCTGCCCGCATCCACTCCGGCCTGGCCTCCAGCAGCATCACAGCGTCGGGGTAGCCCTGCTCTTCCACGGACATGGTCGGTACCGGTGACGATCAACCAACGCACGCCAGTTGATCTGCGACAACGGGGATGATGGGGCGTCTTCAAGAGGTGTAACCTTGAAGAAGAAGCGGCTGCTCAAATTCGTCTGTATTTAAATTGCATGATTGTTACGCTTGCGTTTCTCGTTGCCGGTCTTGTTTCTTTGGTCATGTAGATGACTCTGTTCAATGATCTCCGACGGGGGAGCTCGTCGTTATCTCTTAAAATTGCTCCATCGTTGAGATCCTGCGTTTCCTTCACCTCTCCCCCGGCTTGTCGGAGCAATATCACCGGAGCGGGAGTACCAACAGCCTTGACTAGAAAAGGAATTTACAACTTCTGGTTTTTACTTTCAAAATAAAACTCTTGTCGACGAAAATAGGCTTCAGGCCGTGTGTGGCTGTAGGTTTATTTTACTTTGTTTTCACACTGAATTGGGAATAAAAATACCTTTAAAGGGGTACATGTAGTGTGAAAAAAAGCATTGATCATTTCCTAAAATATCAGCGTTCTTGATGTTATTTTGAAGGCAAAACTTTCAACTTCCGGTATGTTCATGCTGTCAGCACCGGCTTGTTTGAAACAGCTGAACCGTCCGTTTGCTGAAATGCGATGCACCTACGCAACCAGCTGGGACGGCTCCTACAGGGCAGCAGTGGTTGTCGGGAAATGCAGTACTTGTTGTACGTGAAGCCAACGAAAGCGGTTTGCCGACACCAGGAACTGAACTCATTTCCCATTAGGCTTTGTTTATTTGCTTATGTGGAGCACGGAAATCTCTGCCAGAGCCGTTTGTTGCCATAGAAGTAGAACGAACAGACAGGCCAACGGCTGCTCTGTAGCAGTTGCCACACATATATCTGCTGCCATCTGTCGGAAAAGTTAATGAATTAATATTTTCAGGTAAATGCACTCCATATTCACATGTCTGCCACTGGTGTTCACACATTTTGTCACTGGAGCCACACATAAAGGTCTCATTTCAAGTCAAGCCAAATTAGCTTGCTAAGCTAGCTACGTCACTCTGATATTTTTAAAACGTTATTTATGAAGGGCTCAGAGATTACACTGGTTCCTACACCTCCCTATTTCCATTAACTCAATTTCTATTATTTTACATTTTTAGAAGTAAATATTCAGATTTATAGTCGTTTTTGTTCTTACATTTATGCTTTTTCGAAGGTAGACAATTTGACATGTCTTTGCACGGGTGAAATTATTAACATTAATTATGGCTGCATTCTATTTTGGTGTGCAGGTTTCAGGGCCCTGTTATTGTGCATGCTGGTTCATTGGCTTTCCTTATAGGGACACTTAAATGGAACAAAGCCATCATTGGTGTTATCATTTACACTTGTAATTTTCTTGCTTTTTCTGCTATGACAAGTCAAAATGTCAATTTTACAATTTTGATGTACTTGTACTTTACTTAAAACTCGTACTAGTACTTTAAAATGGAAATTCTTGTGTATTTCCATCTTATGTTGCTTTATACTTCAACTACACTACATCTCAGATGGAAACATTATACAACTAGAGTCATTGGTTACTTTGCAGATTAAAATCTCATACAAATTCCATGATGAATGTATAAAATATGATGCATTGTTAAATATTAAACTATCTACCAGTATATAAAGTAGATTAGCTCCACCTCGACCAGCTAAATCATTAAAATGCTACTAACACATTAATGCACATATTAACAATCCAGTAAGATATGTAATAAAAAAAACTCACAGGGGCCATTTCTCTGCAAAACAAGTACTTTTACTTTTGATACTTTAAGTACACTTTGCTGATAATACTTACTCAATAAACATTTTAAATGCAAGACATTTACTTGTAATGTAATGAGTATTTTAAAGTAAACGAATGACCTCACTTATCATTAAAGTGTGGTATTGCTACTTTTACTTAAATTGAGGATTTGAATACTTCTTACTGCGTAGTGAGATTTAGGAATATGGACCTACGGCTTAAAGGAAACTATTGTGTCACAGATAAGAGTGTACTCACCTGACAGTTGAAATCACATGCCTGTTTGAAGGAATCACAAGACATGTTTCATACAAGGATACTTGTTTTGTCCCTTGTGACTGTGAACATCGATTTAATTTGGTTGGAACAGTGTCTTTCTTTGATTTTTGTCTGCCTACTGTGATCACACTTAACTCTGCAAACTGTCATGAAATCTGCCAAACAAAAACTGTGAACTGTCTGGGTTGCTTTACATTTGCAACCTATAATTTACAGGTGGAAAACACAACAACATTTCACAAAATGGAGAAGGACAAAGTATCCTTCCCATTATTAATTCTTAACACTATCAAAACCAGCTCAGTGGAGTGGAGTTGGGTGTTAACATGTTGTGAATTGTGTTTTCTTTATTTGTTTTGTGAAATGTTGGTGTGTTTTCTGTTGTCTTAGTTTGTTTTCTTGTTTTGTGCTTTACTCTTGTTCAGAATCATAAGGCAGCATCCTATGGTTGGCTCTTGGCTCTGCACTTCACTGCATTTGTCACAGTAAAACTGGAGAGATATGCCTGAAAATCACAGTCATGCCTATGATTTACTCTGGGCCTTTTCTCACCCTATATACAGTACATGTCAGGCATTTAGCTTAGTAGTTTTGTATATATATTACTGACAGCAACATTTTAGGATTGCATTGGGATTATTGGCTTTGAAGTCTTTCCAAATGCTGTACATCATAGACTGATCTCTCCTCAGTAACCTAAACGTAACCAGCTTTACCCAGGTGCGAGGTAAGCCAATCAGATTTTATCTACTTGCTATGTCATTAAGATCCCACTATTTGTAGCAGTGGGGTAGGGGAGTTGAAGTGTGTTGATTTCAGAAATTCTCTGATCTCTCTCATGACAAAAATCCCAAATCTATCCGTAGTTATTCACAACAATTAACATGCATATCATTAATCAAACACGTTAGACAAGTTGAGAATCTGGTCAGGTGAGCGGTTGGACAGATGTTTACAAATGACAACAGAATATATTGTAGGTCATTGTATATCATAACAGTCCAGCAGAAGGTAATAGTGATGTGGCTACAGTATGAGTTTTTGTTGAGGAGTGGGTGCTCTATTTTATACCAGCACAGTAATAAGATTAGTAGTCTAATCCAGGAGGAGTCAGGAATAGCCCTGCTCTCCCCCCAGAGCCACAGACTGGAGGAACCTGTGCATGGAGGTAATTGCAAAGGACACAATCTCTGCTACTTTTCAACACATTCTTGAGGTAAACATATTCCGGTACTCGATCTGTCATTCTCGTGAGATCGATGGCTTTCCACATAGGAGCGCACAGGGTCCTGTGGGTACTTGTGTTGCCCCACCTCGCCACACAGGGATAATCTGAGTCGAATCAAATCAAGTGAGGCCACAGGATTGACTTTCCACAGAGCTGGAGAGGGAGAGACAACGTCAGAGCTGAGGAGGTTGATGTCAGAAATGTTGGCAACTGTAGCTGTGAACCATTTGTTTCCCGAGATGATGGATACAAGCATCTCGTCTCACTTACTACAGGTAAATCATTTTTAAAAATTAATTAATTTTTAATTAAATAAACTGATTTGATTTGATTTTGTCGTATTTATTGTTAGATTGATTGCATTTCTTTCCTTGTTTGCTAATTCAAAGTTATTTGTTGTTACCAGTCTTGTAGAGTGGTAATTCATTTTGTACTGTGATGAGCTAATGAGGTAAAACTACCAGTTACGAATAGCAGCTTGCCAATCCTTTAAAATGGATTATGTCAGCTTTACATTTGACTGAATATGATTTACGATGTTTGTCTTTGATCAAAATGTGTATTTGTAAGTGATTCTCTCTAACTTGTCCTGTCATGTGTAAAAGATATTGATCTCTCAGTCTCAAACTGAACCTTTTCCGGTTTATTTATGGGATGCCTTATCCAGATTCTGTTGGGAAACTGGTTATAGTACTGTATTTCAGGTGTAAGGTAAGACCTACTGCTCCAATTGTTTACAGAATGCATATGATTAAGTGTGTAATATAGTGTAACAAGGTAGATATATGTATGTGCAGGCTCTACTATGACTGTGGATGTGATGACTGTTCGTATGGCAGAGACAAGAGGTGGATCTCTGATGGAATACAGTAAGTAAGGATGGTAGTTGGTCATCAATAAAATGTATCTGTCAATGACCAAAGGTCAATTAGGTGGGCAGCTACAACCATTTTCATTTAACCAAAATGCTACATTAAAATGCATTCCAAATGTGCCAGAAGAGTGGCTATTTTTACTGTAATGCTCTGATGACAGATTTGCAATGCCAGACAAGGATTAGACACCTCTAAGTGAGCCCTCACCTCTGATCTTAATTATTTGCAGTAGGTGTAACAGAATGACCTACATTTGGTGGAGTCTCTGTACTGCACTATAGTTTCTAAGGATATGAAAACTTCTCATGGGATTTTAATAGTATTTTACTGGTTTACTCTGCTGAGAAAACACTAATCTAATATTTATTAGATTTTACATAATTTACATTTTGAGAGCAAATTAAATACAATAAACATGCCAATTATATCACTTAAATGTTAGATTAACGACTTTTGGTGTAATATCAGATTTTTCTTCTTTTCTTTCAGTCAGAGCCCCGAGGGCAAAGTACACAATAGTAGGAGAAGCTATACGCTATGTCATCCCTGGACATATGCAATGCTCAATAGGCTGTGGAGGTCAAGCCTGCAAGTATGACAACCCAAGTTACTGGAGTGATGACCAACAGGCCATAAAAGGCCTCTACTCATCCTGGTACACATTCTTGTTCTACCTTAGTAATTGCGATAGTACAACTAAACACTACACGTTTCCAAATGATCTATGTCAATCAATTGTTTTTAAATTTTCTCTTAAACCATGTTAGTTGGACTGAGAAGGGTGTGGATTACTATGTAATATACACCCCTTTAACCTTTTTTTAAATTTTTTTCTTTTAGGGTTACTGATCATCTTCTTGCTATGTCCAGACCCTCAACAGAAATCATTGAGAAGTATAACATCATTGATCAGTTCAGAAGGTATACACAACTTTGTTTTAAGGTCTTTCAGCAGCTTCCTGACTAACAACACACAGCATCTGAGGAGATGAAAGTAATGAAGTGCTCATGTCTCTGTGCGTGTGTGTTTGTGTCAAGGAATGGTATTAAAACAGTGATCAACCTACAGATACCTGGTGAACATGCCAGCTGCGGAAACCCTCTGGAGCCAGAGAGCGGCTTCTCATACCGCCCAGAGGTCTTCATGGAAAACAACAGTAAGCTTTATACAATAATTAGTGATGAATCTGTATTGTTGCTCAGGTTTAACTGAAAACATCTTATCATTTCAGTTTATTTCTACAATTTTGGCTGGAGTGACTATGGAGTGGCCAACCTCACCACTGTGCTGGACATGGTGAAGGTCATGGCCTTCGCACTGCAGGAGGGAAAGATAGCAGTCCACTGTCACGCTGGACTCGGCAGAACAGGTAGATTTGTAAGGAATGTTGTATAAAGTGTTTTGACTTTTCGGGAGTGATACACAATGAAGGCTTTCCCCTTTCTTTCCTCCAGGTGTGCTGTTAGCAAGTTTCTTGGCCTTCACTACCAGGATGACTGCTAACCAGGCTATTTCATACGTACGTGCTAAACGCCCGAATTCTATCCAGACCCGAGGTCAGCTGCGTTGTGTCAGACAGTTTGTCCAGTTCCTTGCCCCTTTGAGGAGTGTATTTTCCTGTGCTGAGCCTCGATTTAACCCAGTCACCCTGTCCCAGTATCTGAACCGCCAGAGACACATACTGCATGGCTATGAGAGAAAGGAGCTGAGGCACCTGCCAAAGATTGTCCAGCTAGTGTCTCGGCTGCTGTTGGACATTGCAGAGAATCGACAGGTGATTGAGGAAGATATTCTGGAGGCCCCTGATATTCAGGACATAGAGATGACTCTTAGCATCATTGAGAAGATGGGCCCTGAGGTATTTGCAAAGGAGCCCCGCTTACCAGGTACCCTCACCTTACCCAGACATTTCAACGAGCCAACCATCTTCTACCATCGCAAAAGTCTGAGCTACAGTGAGTCCGACCTGAGACGACTAGGCTCACAGCTCAACCTTCTTACACAACCTCTCGGCTCCTTGTCACAGAGTAATGCTGAAATGTCCATTCCACCACCCGTGGCCGCTGCACCCACTGCAACCCACTGTCAACGTTGGAATAGCAACACGTCTGACATCTCACAGAGCTCAACAGGCTCACTCTGGCAAATCAAAAATGTAGAAAACCAAAAAGATAGATCCCTTCTGCTGAAGAAAGTGAAGCGGAAAATCATCCTACGTAGTGAGTCTGTGGGACACAATGAATCTACCAAAAAGGGGAGCATGTTGTCCAGGTGGAAGGCAGAGCAGAGGGAAGAGTTAGCAATGAATGGGATGAAGTCTCAAGGTAGAGAAGAGGAGCTCTCAGAGAAGTCAGAGGTGCCCTTCATCACCCTGCAGTCAGAGTTGTCTCTGGATGCCAGGAGGTTGTTAGTGGCACATGCTCTAGCAGTGGACCTTTTTCTTGATGGGGAAGAAGAGCACAAGACCAAAGTCTTGGCCTGGCAGGTAACTGACCCATACCAGTGCTGTGGAAGTATTGCATATAGAAATGCATCAAAAATTATGTAAACGCTTGAATTTGTCCATCACAAGGGCTGATGTTATGCTAAAATGCCAGTTACATCAGCTGTTAGCTGTTCATAAGAGACTACAATTCACAGTTACAACAAAGGCATCATTGCATGCACCCTAGTCTAGAATAATTTCAAAGATAATATAATGCCATACAAATCCTACACATAGGTGCCCTACCAGAACATGTCTGAATAAGTAGCCTCAGTCACATACAGGCGGACAGGGTCTAACATTGTCTGAATGTGTGCAGGCAGAACTGAACTTAGGAGGTGGCTGGGAAAGGTTGTGTATGGAGCGGGATCCCTTTATCCTCACTGGACTCATGTGGGCATGGCTGGAGCAGCTTAAAGAGCCAGTCATCTCCATCCAGGAAGCCAAAGACCTGAATCCCGACAACACTGATGCTCAAACGGTCCTCAACACACTTAACCAGGTACGTACATACTCCCTGATTCACATTTTAAACAACAGCAAAACTACCATGAATTGGACAATTAAGTTTACGGATATATACTGTATATACTTTTAGTTAAACCCTCCTTGTCATCTTTTCCCAGGCCCCTAAAGAGACATTAAAGTGCATACTAGATTGTATGGCTCATATGCTGACGGTACAAGAAGACGTTGAAAACGCATTCCTGAATCGTACTATCAAGGCCTTCACCTGGGTAAGAAAACCAATACAATCATTCATATCCTTCTCGTCATTGGCTTAGTTTCAAAAACTTGAGAATCTTGTTTGGCTTTGAACAGATGGACAATAACTCAGAGGACGGAAGCAAAGTGTACGAGTCCATGACAACAGTCCTACGGTGTGTCCTTGAGGACATGAGATGCATGGCCATCGAAGCAGATCAAGCTCCTACGTCTCCCTTTGCTTTAACATAGGTACTACCAGTCATGTTTATGTGGTGCACTGCCTGTACCTCCATGTGGCATGAAAGAGAAAAGAATGCTTTTGTGCCTTGTGACAACATTATTTAACATGTAATGTGTGCTAAATATATACATTTATGGTGTGTAGATTATTGGCACTAATACATAAATAACACGCCTCAGTTTTTTCTTTCCTCAGAAGTGAGTGGAGGTAACATATTGAAGAATAGGTGAACAAAATATATTTTGCAACACAATATGCCTTAAGATTAGTCACATTTAATACATACCTCGGCTCCAAAAACATAGTTATACAACATTATACCCATACATGTACCGACTTTTACTTTTCTTAACAAGCATGTTGTTCAATGCCTTTCCCATCCCATTTCTCATCTATAATAAGTGTTACATTCTCTTTCCTGTAAACATAGACTTACCAAAGAGCATCCTGATGTAAGCAGATATGATGAACAGTTCATAATAAAAGCAAACTTCTTATAGGCATCTTTTTATGGAGCAGTGATAATCAGGAGGTGAAAGAAAAAGCTTTTAAGACATCTTTCCCATCTTTGCCTTCTGCTGAGGCTACAATGCTGGAGTAGTCACAGGCGACGTGAGTGAACCCTCTAGAACATAGGGCACAAAACAGAAAGTACCATGATTAGGAAATGACTGCCAAGGCAACATGAAGACACAGAGAACATTTCTGTACTTGGGCTGTTGCATTATAAGTACAGTATACCCATGCTAATGCACACAGCAGACAGTACCTGGACATTGTGTGAGAGCCTCCTAGTAAGTGGTATTGGCTCTCCAGGGTCAACCCATGGTCTCTGTCATTTCTCCAAGTCAACACTCGTAAGGAGAGGTCCTGAGATGCTGTCACCACGCGAAAGCTATCCTGTAAATGTGAAGGCAACACAAATTGGTTCTTTTCAGACACTTATACATGGCTCTTTTCCCACAGAGGGGATGTTGTGCTGTATGAAACACACGATTTCAACAGGTGAAGGGATATTTCTTTTCCAAATGAGAAAACAGCCTACCACACATATAGAAGAAATAGGCATAGTATGCTCTTTAAAGCTAGCAAGCAGGGCTCCTTTCAGAGAGTAGACCCATAGCTCCTGATTAGCTGCCATCACTAAGCAGTTGCTGTCCTTGGCCTCTAGAAGGATGTGTGAGGACCTGATGTTCGGCATCAAGGGGAAAGATTCCACCTGCTGGACTAAGATGAGAAGAGATTCCAAATTATACCAGCACAACACAGTATGTGCTGCCAAATGCACCTTTTAAACCCCTAAACTGTAGATTTCAGGATTCATTCTGTGTGGGGTACCCACTTTCACTCAACTTGTTAAACTTACATCTATTTCAATTCGTAGGTAAATACGAATTTCCCAGAATAACCTTTGACAGAACACATACAACAGGTATGAGCTCAATTGTGTGTTAAACGTGTATGTCAAGATAGCAATAACTACAGTAGGTGTGACAGGTTTTCCAGTTGAGAAAACTCTTGCTACTTATTCAAAACACATCTTGTGAATGCACTGCATACTGGTCAATTGAGGTTGCTGTCAGTGGGGAAATAAGTATTTCTTTCCTGTTTTTTGATGAATTTCTCTCGGTGTCTGTTGAACAAGCCCTCGTTCTCTAGTTTTGGAAAAGCCGACACTAAAACGGATCTTTAAGATAGACATTTTTAGTAAATTCCATTGTAGCTGTATTACAAATGTCTTGAAGCGTTGGCATGAGAATAAGCAAAATACACAATGACAAATGGATCGAATTTAGCAGTGTCCGTACCAGCAGCTTAACAATATCTGCAGTTAATAATGAATTTTCCTGATTCACCAACAAACTGCAATTTTCTAATGGCTATGTAAATGCTACAGCTAATATAAGATTCAGCATCACATTTAAAGCATATTTAAGTCAATCTGCACATATCTCAGTCCTCACCCTGGATCTCTGACTTGTACTTAGTCTTTTTAATGCTGACATCGAAGACAGTGAGGGCTTTGTTGTTTGGGTGTTCGCTGTGGTGGATGATGGCCAGTCTGGCAGACTGGGTGGGTATGAAGACAGCAGCCTGGCACCCAGTGACTGGCACAGACTGGCACAGAGGATCTTCGTCCTCAGACGGAGAGGTCAAACTCTCAGTGTAAATCACCTTCCAACAAACCAAACAACAGAAATAAAGAAAAGGTATATTAATGTTGTATTGTTCTTATCTATGAACACCTATTTTCCCACAGTGTCATTTGCACAGAGGTAATGTGGTAAAAAACACACACACACACACACACACGAGAACAGACCAGAGCAGGAAACACAAACATAAAGTCAGGCTGTCAAAGACAACAAGAAATACCTTTGGACTTAAGTCATCATTGTCCTTGCTTCCAGCCGTAATCCATTTCTTGTCGGGTGAAACTAGGAGTATGTTGACTTTAAAGGTGTCACATACCATTATGCTGGACTTTTTAGTCAAAGCTAAATCAGCTAGCGTACACACAGATCCCTGACTGGTTCCAACCTAGAAGATGATATAATGAGAAGCACATGTTACTTTACTAGAAAAAGAGATACTGTATTATTTTCAGAAATTCTGAGGTCACTTACAGTCAGAAACCACTTGTTGTTGACATTGTACTGTAGTAATGTACAGTGTGGCGATGCAGTAGCAAAGGAGGCCAGCTCCTGGCCAGTCTGACCCTGCCAGGTCTTGACGAGGCCTGTGGAGTCTGCTGTGATCACAACTTTATGCTGTTCATCACTAACAATCCCTGTCAAAGGACTCTGCGCAGGACTGCGCCACAGGAGTTCACCCTGAGAGAAAAAAAGGTGAAATGTCTTGTTAAGGGCATTTATTCCGGTTGCTCGCAGCTTTCATCCAAGGAGGGGGAACTATTGGAGAAAATCTGTTTCAGTAATGTTTAGCAGGAATGACACCTGCATACATGTGGCTTGCAGTTCGTATCACTGGTTTAGTGTAGATAAAAGGTCTGAATGCAGTATGATGCCCGCATGTGGACGGCATGGTGGCGCAGTGGTTAGCACTGTCGCGCGGGAGGTAAAGCTGGTAAGAGCGTGTCCTTGAGCAAGACACTGAACCCTAAGTTGACCCCGATGGAGGCCAGCACCTTGCATGGCAGCTCGGTTGCCGTTGGTGTGTGAATGTGTGAGTGAATGGGTGAATGAGACTTAGCTGTATAAAAGTGCTATATAAGTGAGATCATTTACCATTCAAACACTGTCACTTTCACTTTGTTTACTTTGTGGCGTCTCAGATCTAAGAAAAAAAAACTTGTATTGTGACTATGTATTGTGGAAGTGGAAGTTTTAGATATGGACTGATAAGGACTCACAGCATGTGACACTTAATGTTGTTGTCTGAGGAACTGTCAGTAAATACTGCATGAAACTCATACAATCAATTTAAGGCAGATGAGCAAGCACTTTAATCATAATTATACTGAGAATGCAGGATGATATGCTGAAGGTGTTGCACTGACATTTGGGATGCTCCATGCTCGGACTGTACCATCAGTAGAGGCGCTGCAGACTGTGGCACTGCTGCTCCAGAGGTCAGGAAGCTGAGCTGAATTCCCCTGCAGGTACACCAACCCGACCACCCTGCCTGACGGACAGCATGCGAGACGCACAAAATGAGATGGGAGACATGGTGAAGTCGTGCAAAGGAGATTACAGACAGCGACAGCTTACTCGTGTGTCCTCTGAGGCTTTTGCAGGTGTAACCTCCTGACCGGCCCTTCGTCATCTTCACCTCTAAGTGGCAACGTCGCAGGAAGTATTTCTTCCATGAGCGATTCACATGTTCGCTCCCCAAGACTGCAAAGTTACAGAAACTCCAGCGCTGCAGACACATCCTCCTGAGCGTGGGAGGATGTTTACGTACGTTGAATTGAAATATTATTCACGAGTGCATCATCTAAGTAGTTACGTCTCTCACGTTGGAAAAGACAGAAATGACAGTACAGACAAAGCTCACCTCCACAACCAAGGAGTCTCTGCAGCTTCATTCCAATCCTAAAATATATAATTGCAATGACACACAAGTAAGACACTTTCAGGAATTATAATAGTCTCGCTCTTGTTGTACATTAGCTACTTCCGCAAGTTGGACACTCCTTACCTTACACACACTTGAGGCACTGATTAAATCTTCCTCCGTCAGGAATGTAAAAATATGAATAAGGCAATCACTGATCAAGTGCGGGTGATGACGGTCCATACTGACATCAATAATATTACACCCTCTCACCAACTATGTCCCTAGACGTCAAACACAACACAGTTCCAACTTTTAGGCAAGCTACGGGAAGAATACAGGGACAAAGGGCGTTGGTTTGTTTTGATTTTAGCCTGCAGAGGCTTCACTGCGCCACCAGATGTCGCCATTAGAAAAGGTAGCCGATCCAGAGAGATGTCCAAGACGGAGGCGCACTGCAGGTAGCGCGCACCAGATGCATTATAAAACCGAGAAGTGGATGAAATCTACTTTTGAATATGAACATAAAAAAAACAAAGGACGAAAAAGCATGTATTAAATCTCATAAATGTGTGATTTAACCACCTGTTAACTGATATAGAGAGAGTATCATTCAGACTGACTATATTTTTGAGGTTATAATTCATCTGCTTAAAAAAAAATGAATGCATCTTACTTGTCTTAATATTACAGTTTTTTGTGATGCTTCTTTTTGGCAGATGTTGAAAAAAATACTGCTCATTTCAGTGAAGCAAAACATTTGCGTAAAAATAAGCTTACGGCCACTTTATGTCGAGCCCTGACCCACTTAATAACCAAATAAAAAGCCATCCCAATCAGCCAAGGTGAATTCACAGCAGAGGTGTGTGTGTGTGTGTGTGTGTGTGTGTGTGTGTTAAGATTCAGCCCTGGCGGGATTCTTCGGCAGGGCCCCATGTCTCCTGTGAACACGCCCCAGATAGATGAGCCAGATATATAGCCAAGACCTGCGGGTAGCAGAGGAACTGTGAGAAAGAGATAATCGCACTTGCTCACCCCAGGGTTACCTGTGACACCCTCGCAATGACAAGAGGGCCCAGCGAAAGGGGACCACGTAAAGGGAGTTTGGATGATACCCTAGCCGGCAATCTGTAAAAGTTCCCGAGCGTGAAGTATTTGTTTTATGCTTGTCGTCATTTTGGAGTTCCTTTGGACTTACCTGGGCTCTGATCGATCGGAGAATAAGCGAACCGAGTTATTCATCAGCTCTACAAATCGTTGCATGAGACTGAGAGCGGGGCCGCAATGAGTCGGAGAACACGACGCTGGATTTTAAGAGTTTTACTTTGTCTAGGAATTGTTTATTTGAAAATTGGGTGAGCTGCGCTTATTTGACTTCTCATTCGTTTGTTGTAGGTTATTCTCAGACACTTTAAAAACTGACGAATGAGACGTTTATTTGTTGTTGGTGCTTCAAAAGCGCCTGATGTAGACTATATACCATACGTGCCCAAAAGCAGGTAGATTTTATAAACAGTAAATAAAACATTAAGCGAAGAGCGTGAACTTATCTTACGTTAGACTCGTGGCAACTGCGTCCTTATCACTTAATGACATTTCCTTCATTATACCTTTAAATGTTGGTAAAAACTCATACTGGCATAATAATTAAAAGTATCTACAACTTTAATGAAGCCTTTAATTTTCAGAATATGTCCAGTGGTGCACCTTAGCCCAGACATGTTACAGGATCTCTTCTCAAGTGAAACAAATCACTTTGGTGATCATTTCTTCTGTTATTATCTCAGTAAACCGTATATTTTCCACAGGGACATATTAAATATGTGGATCATGACCATCAGATACTATTTGATAAACCAAACAGTAAAAAATTATTTGATTCTATAAGGTTATGTAAACTCTTTTAAGGTAAAAAACAAAACAAAAAAAAACTTAAACTAAGTTTTTTTCCATATTAGAATGGAAAAAATAAATGGTCGATGGCTACTTTTTCTCAGTCATATCCATCTTCCATTCACAGTGGCTTCTCGTCGGTGGTGGCCCTAGGTGCGAGCATAATCTGTAACAAGATCCCCGGTTTGGCCCCCAGACAACGGATTATCTGCCAGAGTCGCCCCGATGCCATTATCGTCATCGGAGAGGGAGCCCAAATGGGCATCAACGAGTGTCAGTTTCAGTTCAAAAACGGGCGCTGGAACTGCTCTGCGCTTGGAGAGAGGACAGTCTTCGGAAAAGAGTTGAAAGTGGGTATGTTGCTGTCTGTTAACGTTTGTTTACAATTTGAACCTTTTTTGTCCCAGCAGTAAACACATCTTATCAATCACCCGCACCCGATGCGTAATTGTGCGCTTTGCGCGTAAAATGTCTTTTGTGATTTCCCTCAAAAAATGGTATAATAATTGTATAAATATTTACAAAACGCAGTGCCAAAGTGAATTGCAAGATTTAGCCTCATCAATAAGTTAAATTACGACCTGGTGCTGATAAAAAAAAAAAGATCTATTTGTAAAGTTATGACCTTGACATGCATCATTGTCTTAGAATCTAATGACTGATGATCTTGATCTCCAGTCAAAACCATAGTATAAGGAGCATCCTATATAAGGAACCAGTGTCATTTACATCAGTCCCAGTTTTGGTCCAGACTTTCCACTGAGTAGGGCTTTTTCTGAGCATGTATAAAAGGTATCTGAAGCCAGCACTGTAACAAAGCTCTTGTGAATGTTTGCAGCCTTTCTTTTCAGCCCAGCAGAGTCTCTGGAGACACATTTTCACTGGTCTTTATCCTGTCTAGTGATGGGTGCTGTGGCTCTCACTGTGAGGACGTAGATCTTACCACGGGTATAAGTTACAGTGGGACATAGCCAAGAGGAAAGCAAGACCTGAAAGTGCAAAATTAGAGAAACAAATCAGTTCAAATCAATGTTCCTACTGCTGATACAAAGGTCTCCTGTAAAGAGTGGATGAGCTTCAGTGGATTCTGAAATTATGGCTGATTTTTGTGGCTGGTTTGTTGGCTATACTATGAACTGATACGTTGGATTAAAGACAGATAATCCAAAGATATCGATAATAGCAAAACCAGAAAGACTTAACAAGGTTTAATGAAGGATAATGATGCCTTTATGGCTACAGTCGGTGTAAGGAGTTTGATCATCACAGAGGTGGATTTGTAAAACCTTAAAATAATTTCAATATGTTTTAGTTTTGGCCTGGGCCAGAACTATTGAAGTAAAACAAAAAATACAAATATACTTTTGCACAATGGTCAGTAGCTTGGACCAGCTGTTTGAGGCCATCTTGCCTGCTGCTGCTGGAAAGAAAGGATTATCTGCTCATGCTGTTGAAATGAAAACTGTAGTGTTTGACAATGTGTTCCTTTATGAATGAGCGGTTTGAGCTCATCAAGGTTCTTGGTCTGTGTTTCCAAGACAGGAGTTTAAGTCTATGGCTTGGACAGCCATACCAAATAGATTGGTTTCACTGATTAGATTAGCGTAGAGGACCAATGGTTGGAAATGAATGCTATTGTTGATGCCCAGGCGGAGTGGAGCTGTGTAGCTTGCAATTGTTGTTTCTTAAAGCGAACAAAGAATGACAAGTGAACTGACATAATGCATTATGGGTAATGCAAGGTGCATCAGCTTTGAGACATTTTAGGCCTCAACTATGTCTGCACTTGAACCTTGTAGTTACACTAAGCTGTATGAGATGGGCTCCATATAAAGAGGCTGGATGACTCTGCAGAGATGAAAGAGAAACAAACATGGCAGAAGAAGAGTGAACTGGCACTTCTAGTTCAACTTACACAGGCCTTTGAATTCTACTCTCTTTTTTAATATCTTCCACCTCTCATTACAAGAAGAATTCATACCATCTCTTGTGGTGAACTCATGCACTCAGAACTGCAGGGGAAAAATTAACAACGGTGCAGTCAGAACTGGCTGATTGCACTGACACACCTTCTTTTTTGGCACGAAGCCCATGGAGTCTATAAAAACGTCCACATAATTGATGCCTCAATATGAGTTTTTTTTTTTTTTTTCAATGGCGAGGGCACACATCCAAGATGTTTATGAAAAACATGGCCGCTTTACATAGTGAACCAGGCAGCAGGAGGAAGCACAAAGAAGGTATGATGTTTGTATTGAACAAACAGAGACAAGAGGAGTTTATTTACACATAGATATGATGGATGTTATAACTAGGAGTTTCCTGTTTGCATGATCATGAATCACAGATCTGAAAATTAAAACAGGCTATTTGTGGATCATGTTTATGAATATGCATGTTTTCACATTGTGATAAGATTTATTGGACTTTCTCTTTGTAGTGTTTCTCTCTCGGCTCATTATTTGACTCAATAACTTTGCTGTCTATATGAATCCTGTCTGATTAATCTTTAGTTATTTGTCGATATTTCCGTGTGTGTGTAAATGATTTGTAAGCTGAACTTGGGTGAGATAACGGCAGGATGAAGATTTGGATGTCAGTGCCTTATGCGTTTGCACAGAATGTGACAGTTTCTGAGCGGATCAATAGCCCTTCCTTGCCGACAACCCTCTTATTCATTCTGCTTTGTTGACTATACTGCCAGCGGCCATTTTGGTTCACGGGCAGGACAGTTTCCAGGTCAGGTTTCAAAACACTGCAGCCCTTGAGTGATATGTCAGTAAGACTGTGATGTAAGCACACATACTGTTAATAATTAATCTCCTTTTCCTATTTAAAAATCCTGTTACGTACTTACTGCATTTCCCTTAAACTGGAGGGGAAACACCATGACATTCTCTATTTCAAAAAATTCCAATGTACACCTGCAACATTTCATTCATCACCTTTTTTTTTCTGCTCTGCCAGGCAGTAAAGAGGCTGCGTTCACCTACGCCATCATCGCAGCAGGGGTGGCCCATGCCATTACAGCAGCCTGTACGCAGGGCAACCTGAGTGACTGTAGCTGTGATAAGGAGAAGCAGGGTTTCTACAGTAAAGACCAAGGCTGGAAGTGGGGAGGATGCTCGGCAGACATCAGCTACGGCCTGGGCTTCTCCAAAGTATTTATCGACGCCCGGGAGGTCAAACAGAATGCAAGGACACTCATGAACCTCCATAATAATGATGTGGGACGCAAGGTAAGTGATTAGCAATAGGATTATGTCTCTTCATTCAGCACAATGACTTTTTTCCCATCTCCAAATTTAAATTCTTCTAAGACTAAATGTGAAGGTGAGCCGGTGGTTAACTAGTCTAACCTTGCCAACGGTCTGGGCAGCGGGGCCAAGATTGAACAAGCAGTGGAATAAAAGGCTGCTTTTAAGGGGAAGAACTGTCTAAGTGGCAGGGTTTGATTACAACCCAGATCCCTGCACTGAAAACAGATTGACACTGTACAAAAAGGCATTAGCCAAGCCCCCCCCCCATGCTTTGCACCATTGGGACAGTATACAGTTACCTTTATGACAATCCCCACTCACTGTTTCTCTAATATGGTTAACCCACATCAGGTGCCATGTGTGTGTACATGCACTGACGGGATGTTTACTTTTTGGTTACTATGTTTGATCATCATTGTGTAGTATGTGTCTCCGTTGCTGTATAGAAGAGTGTAGCTATTTGTTTTAATTAGGCGCATGGTTCATCAAGTCAAAATTAATTTTTAAATACCACACAGTTGCCACACAATAATAAAATGATAATAAACTAAAATGTTATATTCAGCAAAAGTTACAAAGAGCATTACAACATAACAACTGAACGAGAGGCAACAACAATATAATACAGTACAAATAAGACAAATTTAGCAGGAAAGGATGGTGTTCATGACTTGTTGACCTGCTCATTTGGTTGCTTTTCTGCATGCATGGCTGCAGAACACTGCAGAGCGACAAAGAGACTCCAGTAAGTCTAGAGGTTAGAGATTGAGTGGAATAATGTGCCAAACGGACTAAAGTGAGGTAGGAGTTAGTGAAGAATAAAGAAGCGGCTTTGCCCAAGTTAACTCATATCCTCTCTCTTTCTGTCTCACTGTGCCAAAAGAGCCTGATTCACACAACCAACACGTCCATCCCCACACAGGCTGAAAAGCCCCCTCCCACACAATTGTACCTAGTAGATCATTTTCTATGTGCGTTTCAGGACCATGAATTCAAATTGGCTTATCTGGACAGCTAAATTGCCTCCCAGGGAAAAGACTATTGTGGATTCAAACTTTGCACAGTTTTCCTTAGTTTCTCTTCTTTCTGCTAACAAATGGCTTCTCTGTTTTGATAGTTACACCCCCCTCCTCCTTTATTTATGCTAATCAAAAGCAGTGACACTGAGCAGGAGCGCCGTTCACGGCTCCCTGGTCGAAGACGTCCAGACAAAGGCTGTCACAAGTGTTGGTCACAGAACAACTGATGGATTAGGGAGTTGAAGCCAAGAGTTTTATGAAGTGGCTTGCTCAGGGAAAAGTTGTTTTTTTGGTTCTTGTTCACACGTCTGTATTTGGGTTTTATTGTTACAGTTTACTTGCCAAGAACACAGCGGCATAAATATCTTGTCAGTGGCTTTAAGCGACCATATTGCATACCAAACGCCTAGCATTTTAGCAAAAGGAAATCGTAATTGACCTTGTTGCTAAAGAAAATTCCAGTTTCAGTCAATGGCACTTCTCTTTGTCATCAGTTCAGGGTTTAGCAGTAATCCTAGTCACTCGGCGCCTTGTACAGTCACTCTTGACATTTGTGTGTTGTGTGTGGTAACTACACACACAGAGCCTGAAATCTGATACATTATTTTGGCTTCTGTGTATATGGTATCACACAGCTATGTGGTGGGGCTGTATTTAATCTCCGACCATAGTGTATTCGCCAGTCACATTGTTATTAAATCGCACATTTGTCACTTGCCTTGAAGTGCAGGAGTTGAAATGGGAATTGTGACAGTTTGAAATACACCAGGGTTTTAGAATATGTAGACATTTCATTGCAAATACAAAACAACCACATTTCTTCAACAGATAAAACTGTGACATTATTATAGTAAACTGCATGATAATTGGTTTTAATAGTCTAGTATGGCTCTTATTAACCTATCATGAGAGTGCATCTATCACTCATCACTGGAGTGTTTCGACAGTTGCTGGTTGTTACTACGTTACCAAGTTTTTTTTGTGTGTGTCTAGATTCTGGAGAAGAACATGCGACTGGAATGCAAGTGTCATGGTGTCTCGGGCTCCTGCACCACCAAAACCTGCTGGACTACACTTCCCAAGTTCCGCGAGCTAGGCTACATTCTCAAGGAGAAGTATGCCCATGCGGTGCACGTGGAACCAATCAAAGCCAGCCGCAACAAGCGCCCTAAATTCCTCAAGATTAAGAAGCCCTACTCTTACCGGAAGCCCATGGATACAGACCTGGTGTACATAGACAAGTCACCTAACTACTGCGAGGCGGATCCTATGACGGGGAGCTTGGGGACGCAGGGCAGGGTGTGTAACAAGACAATGATGCAGCACATCAGCGGCTGTGATTTGATGTGCTGCGGCCGTGGATACAACACTCACCAGTACTCCCGCGTCTGGCAGTGCAACTGCAAGTTCCTGTGGTGCTGCTACGTTAAATGCAACACCTGCAGTGAGAGGACAGAGGTGTACACATGCAAATGAAAATATTTATTGGACGGTGTGTGTGTGTGTGTGATGTATGTATGTATGTATGTGAGCATGTGGGTTCATGTCTTTGTGTTTTCATGGACAAACTGGAATGGTTAAACTTTACAAGAAGGCTGTTATTGCAGTCTTTTCATACATAATGAGGAACTACTGTACTGTGTAAACAGTAAGCCGAAGATGGGGCGTCATGATTCTTTTGCACACAAAGCTCTTCACCCCTCTCCTTGGACTGTTGCGTTTGTTGGGGTGCAATGTCGAAACAGTGTGACCAAACACCGTTAAGGGTAAAACTGCACCCTGGCATGTGGGACTGGGTGACCACGGTGTGAGTCAGTGAAGCAAAATGTCAAGACTTTAAGCTATATGGACACGTTGTGACATTTAGGAAACAGACTTTGCCAATGCAAATGAATTATGGTGGATGTGATTGCTGGGCAGGACACACTGTTGTAGTTCTCACTCTGTGCACAGATTAAATGACACACGCCATTTGGAATATTTAACATACTGTATTTAGAGAATGCAAATAATTAATATTAATTTATTCTATAAAGAAAAAAACTACTGATTTTGTCCATTATGGATCAAAAAGAACTAAATGTTGGGAGGTTTTAGTTTATTAAAGCAGTCAAAACTTGTCCACGGTTAACACACTGGATTACAATCTGCCTGGAATAATGTGTCGTGTTTTAGAATAACGTTGTTCCAGATGAAACTGCTGTAGGCTACTCACGTTGACCTTCTGACCCTCTCATGAGTTTGTCTTCCCTCTGTTTGCTGCTAGTCTAGAGAATCCCACTTGTTGAGGTAGAAGGCTGTACGCTCTACTGACTGTCTTCAATGGCATTGCTTACTTCAAGCCGATTTAGCTTAACAGGCCTTATTCACTGATCAAAAACATGGGCACATTTTCCACTTTTGGTAAATATTGGTTAATAGAGTATATTTTGTAAAAGCCTATTTTTATATGAATGTCTTATTTATATCTTTTGCATATTCACTGTCGAGTCCCTGACACCTGTTTTTAAATCCTTTGTGGAAAAAAAAGCTGATATATGTAAGTTGGCCCCTGCTGTCACTGCCATAGTTGTATATTGTAAGTGATAGAAAACTGTTTATATGTGTCTGTGTTCAAAACGTCTGTGTTTACTGCGTTTCATGACTACTACTGATGGAATACAGGAACAGAATAACACTAACAATACATGATTTCCATTATTGCTTCCTCATACGTCAAGTCTCTCTCAAATGGGAATTCCATGTCATGAAGTCTTGCAATTGTTTTGCAAGGATAAAACATACTTGAACGTGCTGTAAATGGCTAGATAACAGTAAAGTGACATAGTGTATAAAGTGATTGAAAATCAGAAATGGAATATTGACCGTAACATTTTCTTGCCATAAACCAGTGTAGCAGTGGAGTTGTTGAACTTTTATGACATAAATTACCTTAATTGTTCATTATATAGGAATCAATTACCATTAGAGTCATTACTTATACATTCAAATGAACATAAAAGTAAATCTTTTCTATTTTGTGTCATCCTCAAGCAATCGTAAAGTTGTAAAATAGGGATAAAAATTCATATGGTCACCGTGGAGATAAATCAGTTTTCAAAGTGCTTATCCTACAAGCACAATGTGTGCAATGCTAGGCCACAGAAAGAGAGACGTCCTTTGAGAGGGGGAAAGTTATTCAGGCTTAATTGAGGGCCCATCTTGCAGACTGGGAAGCAGTTGAATGTGTCAGAGGAGAAAAGTGTTTGTGTCTCTAATGGCAGGGTACCAGTGTAATTGATGAGACTGGTCGGGCAGACTGTCACGGAGATGACTTGCTCAGTCGGGGGAGTGGGAGCTGTCAGGTGATAGATGACTCGCACATCTGCTTCATTCACTCCTGGGCCACTAGTTGCTACAACAACTCCAGCGCAGCAGAGAAAATGCAGGGCAGTCTCCAAGAGAGGCCGGCCGACGTGTCAGGGAAATGTTAACGATGCTAAAGCCCACAGTCGTTACAGATTCCACTCTCATCGGCCTGGAAGTGGAGTGGGGAGACGGGCCCAAGGTGCTGACGGAAAACCTGCTCCCAATAATCTTCTGGGATTGACAAATGTAGCCTGTAAAGTTTTCACCTGTGCCGCATTTTAGAGCATTTCCACGAGGGCATTTTCCTTGTAACCCCCCCCCCCCCCCCCCCCCCCCCTCTCTCTCTTTTTTCCTCACCATTTAGAAAGCTGAGACACACGAGAATTCAGGTTTAATTTACAGTCGATTAGCCGTCTCATGTGTCATTCGAAGTGATGCCCAGAATAAAGAGAAAAGGGTGTGAAGGGGATAATAACAGAGGCTTGTCTCTGTCTGACAAAGGCTTTCAGCTTTCATAATATTGATACAAAAGACTCACGCATAAGAAAAGGCAGCTGCTCAAAAAGCTCTGGTTAAACCTAAACTAGGGTTTTGTGTCTTAGACGCACAGCACATTATCTCATGGACAAAAGACTTACATCTCAGATTCCTTTATATGTGTCACTAATTTACTTTCACTTGCAGTAATCTAACATTTGAATGACAAGGCCAAAATCCCAGCTTCGTGTGGACACTTTGAATGCGGTGCTCTAAGGTTACAAGGTGCCCTTAGGTTCCACTAATGCGGATTAATCATGAAATCTTTGATGCTATAATTTACGGCCCAACATGCCTTTAAAAAAGAAAACAAACAATGTAGTTTACCTATAGTTCCAGATAATCCACCTGCAGTGTTTTCCAGGCAGGTGCAAAACACCACCAACACTCAGGGGCCAGTCACTTCATCCCCATTGAGTCACAAGCACAAAATACCACCTTGTTTGATATTGCAGTCTAAGTCAGACACCCTACAGGATCACTGAAATGCTAATTATACTCTTAGCTGTGTTGCTCCATAAACAGGACCAGGCCTATGCCAAGATGTTCTGGGGTGTAATATCCATGTTGCTCTGAAGTGGGGTTGCGTTACCCTTTGGAGTTTTGTTTATAAAAACATACACACACACACTCACACACACAAACACGCAGTCACCCGTCACCTGCAGTAGTTGGAAACTGGTGGTAGCTGCAGATTTATGGTTGGTTGTCTGGCTCACTCCCTGTGTTATTGCTGGAGACCTGCCACGGCTTCCCTATCTGCTCCCATGACCTGTTATATCAGGGCGGCCCAGCAGGCTGCTCCAGCCAGCAATTAGCATCAAAGTCAACAATGAGTCTTTTAAGATGCATTTAAGCAAGATCCATCCTGCTTTCTGTTTTATCATTAGATCGGCCTGGCAGTAGCGACTAGCAATTTAATTGATGATGCTGGCGTTTGTTGAAACCAGTGATAGGATTCAGGATTCATTTCCAATTCATATTATGAACCTAAACCTGATTACAATCTACAAAAGTGATCATATTTCTTTATACAGTCTTGGCTGTTTAGTTGTCTTTTGTGTCTGCGTGACAGCTACTCAAAGAATAGCACCTTGCGTTGACTTTTCAAAAGAAAAACTGAAGAAATGCCACCAATGAAGAAGGAAATGACTCACAATTTCACCATAAAAGAGTTGTTAAATCATACATTTTACAGGGCTTTCATTAACACAAGGCTGTGTGTGTGTGTGTGTGTGTGTGTGTGTGTGTGTGTGTGTGTGTGTGAACTATTCTGTTTCAACAGCTTCCAACGTTTCACTCAAACAAGTGGACAGCACTAAAGACAATAATTTGAAGGAGGAGGAGGAGCGAGAAAATGTGCTCTCCAGTTTTTCTCTCCCCTTCGCTCTCTCTGACCATAAATCTTCTGACACATGATTATGTCAGTCATACTTTTGTTTTTCCTCTGGTTGAGACATGCACAAGCACCTGAGCGCTGCACAGTAAATTGCAGAGCACAAGGTTGTCTTTATGTGATTCCAGAGATACTGTATGGGCGCAGGGCTCATTCATGCACTCTCTTAACAGCGCACTGTTTGAGACTCTGCGATGGAAGCCAGAGATAGCCGACAATATCCACTCCCCACAAGAGAGATCCACAAGGGTCTATCTGACTTCCCATGGCCTATCTGATTTTACAGGTAAACACAGTGGTTCAAATAGCTTCGAGGTATTGTCTGCGGCATTAAGGTAAGAACACAGGCTGGATCAGCTCTGTGGGGGGATTTCGAAGGAGCCATTTACAGTGATTTGAGTGAACATACCGGCCCGCTTAACCTGCCTTTGAAAGCTTTTGAAATATGTAATCATGGAACAGTAATGCATCTGAGAAATGGGGTAATGAGAACTTTGAGTGAGTATGTTAAAAGCTGTCTTTGATGGTGTGTAGTGTTGTATCTTCAAATGATCTGAGCACCCCATATGATACTTTTCCTTGTTTTTGGAGTGGTTTGGAACAGGGCTATGGAGGGCCCTCATACCTGCCACCCCCACCCCCCACCCCCCCCAGAAGACGTCACCTGAGCTAAGCTTACAGTAATCCTCCGACGTCTCATCCGTCCTGACACGGGATGTTTTGAACAAAAACACCAAACTCACTACAACCCTGTAAGACTCAGAGACGCTTAGGAAATATCACTGATCTTCATCCAGAGTCGTGACAGTCAGCCGGCCAGGTTCTTAGCCTGACAGCCCTTCCCTGCCCTTATGAAATAGAAGAAACTGGCATCTTCTCTCCTTGATTTGATCGTTTATGTTGGTTTGACAAGGCGGCAGGTTCATTATAAAACACAGTCTCACTGGCTTCACTCCTCGGTAACTTCCTGACTGTGAAACCTCTTCCTCACCTCACCAGAGACACAACTTTTAAACAAAAATAGAAACAATACTGAAATGAAACTGGAAATACAGCGTGATCTTTTCCATTTGCACGTTAGGCAATCAATTAATCAGTCCACGTTGCTGGTGAATCATTTTTTTATTTCCTTGACTGCCAACAAAAGAAAGGTGCACAAACAAGTAAACATTCTGCGTGTACTTTACTGATGGTGTCATAGCTTCCAAGCTCCAGTCTCTTGGCTGAACAGTTCAGAGGGAGTTGCAATGAAATTCTCTCCTCTAGCATCTTGTAACCTGTCCAGACACGCTCCTAAATGTATCATTGCAGAAAGCTATGAAACAATTTGAGCTGTTGCTGCCAGTTTAAATAACTAAACCGTGTGGTCAGAGCTATTATATCATTAATCTTCTCCCTCTCTCCACTCATGCTTTGCCAAGATAAGGAAACACCCTCACCTTCAAACCCAAAAGAGGTAAAGAGATACCTGAAAGTACTTCTTTTGATATGTATCCCACAATGCTGGTGACAAAAGTGTTTTGAAGTCAGTGCCACAGACCTTTTCAATCATGTTATCTTCATTTCATTCCCTTCTGCTGGATTGAAATGCATATCCCAGAACGGACTGTGAAAGAAAACAATTGTGCTGTAACAACACGCACAATTAAATTTTGTGTGTGTGTCGGTCACAAAGTGGCCTATGCATGTGGTTAATTGCGTACACAGTTCATGTCACTGATGTCATGAACTGTAATAACCACTTGTATGAAGTTGTATGTCTCTGGCTCCCTGTAAATAATAGCCAGTGTTGGCTGTAAACAAGGTGAGGGCCTCTGTAGAGATGTCTGACAGGTGGTATCTCAGGTCATTCTGCTCATTCCTCTAAACATATTTCATCTTTTCCATTCGTCACCACACAACACATGCACAATCACTGTTCACTTCCCAATCCACTTCAAAAAACCTGATTTGAAGCGAGTCGGTAATGTGCACCGAATGACCTCAGAGTCGTGGAGGTCATCCGGTGACAGTGCTAGATGAGGCTGTGACAGTGCTAGATGATCCTACAGTTCAGCGCGGGGTCAGAGGTTTGTCTGTAGGGCAGGGGGAACACAGCTGGATGCTCTGCTCTGAGGTCAGCCTCAGTGATGGTAATGAGATAAAGAATAGGACAAAAGGGAAATGGGATAAAGAGAGCGATGAAGGGGAGAGAATCACACTTTCACTCGCCTTTAATGATTTTACAGAGGCTTTATACCTACAGTCAGTTGATTTATGGTTTTTGTAACGTTATATTGCTGTTGTTGTCTTTACAATACTGAGCGCAAGCAATACAGATGGCTTTTTTTTGGGCTGGCCATTCATCAGTGAGTGTCTACTCTTGGCCTAGTTAAATCCAGAATGAAAGCCTGATGGGCAGTGACTCCTGATACTGTGCCAGACACTGACAAACACCCTCAAGGGTTTCTGACAGGAAGTCTTTAGATCTTTGCTCTTTTGCAGTCAAAGAAATGACCCTGTCATTCACTGACAGTGATATTGGTAGAACATGGAGAGAGAAAACTGCATTATGAGGATCAAAACTAGGAAGTGGAAGTGTATCGCCTACAGCTGCCACAAGAGGAGGAGTTTAAATGTGATCCGGACAGACTATGATCTGATGTCACCTGCGACTCCTGAAGACGGAACAAAAGCAGTTGGAGCATTGTCAGCTGGCACAGATACCACAGCGATCACTTCCATCATAAATCACCGCTCTTCAAAAGGATGGGTGTCTGGTGACAGGACGAGGAGGCTGAACAAAGCGGCGTCTGCTGTGACAGAAACTCACATAAAGTGGAAGCGGTTCCTCATAGCGCCTGAGCTGATGGTTTCTGCTGAGAGGAAAACCAGCTGAGCAGACTGGGAGAGTGAGGATGCATTCTAATAAAGGCCCTCTTCATGTCAAACGAGATTTCCTTATTTCATTTCACTTATTATTTTCACTTGTCATTGAAAAATTGTGGCTATATATCTGGCTCTTTAGCTGCTAGCTAGTAGCTGACTTTGTCTTTCGCTGTTTGGTGCTAAGCAGGTAGCATACAGCTAGCTGGAAACAATGCTGTGAGAGCAGTGAAAGTGAACCAAGACACAGTCAAGTTGTGAGCGGTAAAACATTGAGCTGAAAGAGGCTAACTTCTGAGGGGAACTTCAGAGTTGGTGATAATTTTCAGTGTCAAATCTCAGTACATCACTATGAGCAACCCCTTTCACATACAAGTAGTCATGTGACCGATTGTTAATATTGATTATTGATGTTAAATAAAAAAAAAACATAAACAAAAGACTAGTGATGCTCATGCTGATGACAGACACATTTTCAAGAGACTTACAACTCTTACATGGTGGAGCTTGGCAGGAGATAACTGCAGACGTCCACACCAGAGCGGCCTGTAACAGGTGGAAGCTTGCTGCAGGTGGCAGGCCTTCAAAGGCAGCGGTGGGAGACGTGTTTAGACATCAAACAACTGTGCTGCAGCACATAGGGAAGCTGCATGCTACCATTGTCAAGTAATGAGCACCCACAGGGTCAGTGAGGTCCAGGCAGATGAACAGTAGAATAATCATGTCTCACTTTTACATACAAAATCTGCGGAGTATAACTCTTAAAGGTAATGAGCAGGCACCCTGGGGGCACAAACATACTAAAACAACTATGACTCCATTATTTAGTGAGTTGTAGCAGCTGAAATAGCCACTTTCATTTAAAAAAAACCAACTGATGTCACCATTATTGATAATCAGAGAGGAGAAGAATGGTTGTACGTATATTGAGAGAATACAAAGGGACAGTCGCCCCCTACAGCCAGGGACCAGAATCAAAGAGTCTCCTCTGCTGTTCCTGATGAGTGCAATGTTGGATCACAATATTCTGTATTCTCATCAAGCTAGGGTTAGGGTTAGGGTTATAAAAAGGAGAACAGAGTGAGAGTATGACAGGTTCGTCAGAGATCTAATGACAGGTTTATCTTGAAGAGAGACAGAGACAAACATTACCTCAGAGCTGCCTCCCCCAGCGCTGCTGCAGACTTGCCGCACACCCCAAAGACAGCGTCAGTTCACCGAGTCTGTACTGATCTGTCCTGGGGGAAATTCCTTTCTACTACTGTCCCTCTCCGCGGCAGACTGTAGTTGTCAGCGGTGGGTCATATGATGATATATTTGTGCGTTTCTACAATGGAAAAATTCCACCATCATGAACACATGCATGAGCAGCAGGGCTGAAAGCTCAAACTGGAGACACGTGCAGGATAAAGATGGAGACCTGTGTTAGACAGAGAGCACAAAGCTCAGGTGAAATCTCCTTGGTTGATCGTTAAAGCCAAATTATCATCCAAATTAAAAACTCTCACCTTGAACCGTTAAGGATCACATTTTAAAGTATGAATTAAGCTTAATTAAGAGAGCAGTATCAGGACGTGTTTGATATTGGCAGTTTCACACTTGTAATGTTCAACCAGCCAGTTCACTGTGACACACCTACTGTATAAGAGCTCTTAGATGTTCTGACAAAATTGGACCAATGACTGAAAGTGAAACAAGTGAAATTACCTTTTGCTAATAGCAACTGGTTAAATGTACTGTACAATGTAAGAAAGACTTGGTTCCTCCTTTCACAAGCTGCCTCAAAGCCAGTCAGGCAGGTTTTCTGTAATTACATGAAAAATGGCTTTGGTCCCTCCGGGGTTTTGGCCACATCTGAGAGACAGAAGAAGAGACTTTGCGTGCTTATATGTGTGTGTACGTGTAATTAAGAAACAGGAAACAAATAGAAGTATGTGTATATGTGAATGGTCATCTCTCATCTTGTTACTTGTCTGTTTGATACCAACGCTGGAAAGCTCTTAAAAAGTTTAATCTGACATAGAAATCAAATGGGCTGTCAGCCTTTCTTTGATATAAAATACCCCACAGTCAGTAAAGTGTATAAACCGACATCAGTCAAATCTCAATTAACAGATCTGTCAACATCACGAATAAGACCAGTGGTACTGCTGTTTCAAACTGTGTAAAACTCTAAATGCCACTGGCATCAAGCATCCTTGTGGTTTATTCTCGAAGTCTTTCATGATTTGTGTTAAATTGTGCGAGATTCCTCCCTAAATCCTGGTAATCAATCAAAACCTTTCGAAAACAAGCCTTGGGCAACATATTCAGGAAAAACCCTGCTGTTTCAGAGCTGCGGAGGAGATGTTGAAGATGACGTAGGTGAGTGTGAACCCTCCTCTCCGGGGTGAATTTATGATTTATCTGAGCCGTGTCGACAAAATCAATATATTTGTTCTGTGTGAGAAACAAGCTAATTGAAATTCACAATATCGACTAACTAGGCTAATCTACGGCCCAAACAGATGTTATCTGTGGTTTGATAGATTTGGGTGAGAGCAGAATCTGTCTGGAGCTCAGAGGCCTGCCAGATGCTTCTGTATCAACACCTCTTTTATCACCTGAAGAGAGTCATCCTGCCAACTATGACAGTAATTCCACCTGAGAGGGCCACACTGACAGAGGTATCGTCCCAGCATCGATGAGTGGGATTGACTGAGTGCACTCATTTACATTTTGGTAACATGCTTTCTGAGAATTCTCCCGGGGTAGTGAGCACTGTCGGCTAATGTTTGGACTTCCTGAATTTATGCATTCAATAAAAAGAAGAGCAGCACATTCCTTCGGAGTTCTGTGCCAACCTGCATAACTGTATTTGCACATGGAAGCCTCTTTTCATGTGTAGGAGAACGGCAATAAAAAGGCAGCCATGATGGCAGGTTAATCCTCCTACATTAACACCCAAGAACACAATGATTTAACATCAAAACTCCAGATGCTTGCAGCTGGTAAAAGCAAAGGAAACAGTCAACACACGGCCTGATGACTTTCTGGCTTAGGTAAACGGAGTGTCTTATGGTAAGAAAAACTCCTTGTTTCACACTTGTCCGGTTGTGCAAACAGTCATGAAGTGTGTCTCATGCTATAATCAGCTAATCAAGTGGCAACAGTCAACAGACATATAGTGCAGGGAACGTGCCAAAATGCAGCAGTATGCTTTAAATAGCCCCAGGTGTTTAGGTAAGTTGACTTGTGCTCTGTTTTATGGGAAGGATAAGTGCCCCTGCACTCTGTGGGAGACTAAAAGATGGATTTTGGCAGCTACTCATTACATTTGCAACTGCTAATTAAAATGTGGTAAATACTTTTGTTTATTCATCGTTGTTTATCGCCTTCTCACTCATGAAAACAGCTAGTGTTAGCAAGTTTGTTTAAGGCATACCTGTTGTTGTGTGCGTGTCACAACTTCACCGCATGTGGTGATTCCTGCCTGTTCTTGTGTGCTGGAACCTCTAAATTAAAACAGTTCATGATCTGAAACAATGCATCCGATTCAAGCCTAGAAAAAGAACAGTCATCTTTTCAGTAAGTTAAAGTATGGCAAAGGTAGGCAAAGGCAAAGGCATCAAACAGATTTAGGATTTAGCATTTTAAAAGCACATTGTGCCAAATTTTGTCTCTTGTACACATATTACTGGAGGCGTTTAGAGCAATTGGACTCTTTCTTTTTTATAGTGACTGCAAACTTATTATCATTCATTATTTTTAATAAGGTCGTAATTCAGTGAATAACCTTGCTTAGATATTTTCTAATAGATTTGTGATCATTCTGAAGCTATTCTCTCATATCACGCTATGTTCCAACTTCACATCCAGTCATACTATTTTTGGATTCTGGGTGGGGTTTTTTCTTTCTTTTTTTTTAACAAACTGACAGTAATTTCGTGAATGCCAATAACAAATCCCTTTCCACGTTTTCTTTTGAGAACAACGTGCCACAGCACAGTCCACAACCGTATGACGATTGCACCTTGAAGAGGAAAAATGCCTTTTAAAATAACAAACACTTGAAGCCAGCTCATTACTCGGGTGACATTGTTTCTTCCAAGGCAAGCCTCAACTCTTCATTATACAACTCTGTTCATTGCTCACCCACAGAAAATTTATTACCCTCACTCAAATCTACGTAGAGTAGACAGTATGCATTCCGTAACTGGTTGGCTGTGAGAGCCAAGCAGCTTGTGTGAAATACCAGCTGATGAGATGTCAGGTATGAAGCCACACCTCCAGTGCCTTTGACCACAAATAGATTATTGCAGATTAAATAGTCATGGACACAATAATACCATGTTTATGTGTAGGTTATTGTAAACAAGACTAAGAGTCTAAGAGCTCTGTCTGTACTAAATACTAATGTCACCATGCTAACATGCTCACAATGACAATGCTAACATGCTGATGTTTAGTGGGTAAAATGTTTACAAATGGGTATGCTTTAGGGCGTGGCTGCCTTGTGATTGACAGGTCGCTAACACAGCAACCTGTCAATCAGGATAGCAGCGTTCGGTTGTACTAAAAGACACTCTAATTAGCTGTTAATTTTTTCCGCTAAGTACATTTACAAGCTCACTGTGTTAGCAGCTACTTTGCACAGCGTAGCCAGGAGCCAGGTACAGTCAGGTTGTTGGTATAGGTAGGCATACACAACCCTCTCTTCCACATATGGTCACTTCTGGTTCCCAAAAGACAAGATGGCGACGGCCAAAATGCCAAACTCGAGGCTTCAAAATGGGACTCCTCAAATCAATGGGTGAAGACACGGTGACTACGTCCACTTCTTTTATGGTTGGTGGTTGGGACCATGAATGTGTTCCATGGCAATCCATCCTGCAGTTGTCCCACAAATGTCAACCCCATGGTGGCGCTAGAGGAAATCTCAGGGGTCCACCAAAATCAGAAAGCTTCATCCTCTGGGGACCCGTTAATTTAAGTGTCACGACAATCCATAGTTGTTGAAATATGACAGACTGAACAGCACAGCCATCCCTTAAGCTAACGCTGCTAGCATGACTAAAAGCAGCATTCATTTATGTACTTATGTACAATATATTTTCGACATTGTAGCTTCAGAGCCTTGCGGTGATGTCTCTGCTGTATCGCAGTCAATATTTTGCTGGTATTGCCATTTTTGCTCCGAAGTCACACTTATTTTAAAATGCACACTAATGCAGTTATCTTCAGAAGCTTTTGTTGTTTGCATAACCGATCTGATGGGGAGGGAACGTGACTGGGTGTGGACTGGGAAACGCACTTGCCTCAGGACCTCAGGGCTTCCAATCTGCACAAAGTACAGAAGAGAGAAACATAGCTGTCCTGCTATTTTTCTGTAGGCCTCTGTGTTCCATGTTTGCCACATTAAGCTGTCTTTGAAGTTTTGATTAGGGTCTGTAGGATAAATCACAACAAATCCAGTTGTTTCAGACCACAAAGATTTGCATTCTCATCAAGCATCTTTGAAATCATTTTGAGTCATCAGCTCCTGTGGGAACAAGTCTGAAGATAACCCATTCAGGAAGCCCATATTAGAGTCAATGAGGCAGAGTAGAGCGAAAACACAGAAAACACAGCCCTGCAGGTAAAAATACTCATGTAAAGAGGAAGCTTGAAACTGGTTGAATAGACTGCCGTGCAAAAAGGGAAAAGGCCACGTCGTTAAATGTCAACAGAACAGGAAGAAAATGCACATGCATAATTTCCTGTCATTGCACCTGGAACACAACGCCAGGTTAGGCACGTGTTTTACTAAGATCAGAGGTAGACATAGATATGTTGTCATTCAGACCAAACAGAACTTCTTGTGTCAGGGGTGATATATCTCACTGAGCTGTTGGGTAGTGTAAGATCTATTCCCATACTGCATTTACCTCACACACAACAAGGCCACTTGATTTGAAAAGGACTCACATAAGATAATAAACAAAATGTTTCTGGAGCTGCAACTTCAAAGCCTGACTGAGACTGACATACAGTAGGTAGTCACAGTTGTATATCCAGGATTTGACTCTCAAGGACCTTTTGGGGCCACCCAACTGTCTGTTTCACCAAACAGATGTCATCATGGTAGATAAGCACCCAGCCAAAGTAAATAAGACGGCATCACCAGTTTTTTCTTGTATTCTTTTTTTTTCAGAACAGGGTTGTACCTCACTCACAAAGCCTCTGATTCACATGAAGTGGGCCACTGATTCTGTACAAGCGGCAGCTATTTGGTCTTCATCAGATCAGTGGTACAAATGTCAGTCAGCGCCACCTACAGGAAAGGAAAGTAACATCAGCAGCAGTTTAGAACTGCAGATGTAGACGGCATTTGAATCCGAGTACAATCAGGTGTTTTCAGGGTCCTGAGTAGATATACATCTCCAGGCTCTGGCCATTGTGCAGGGCTTCATTTCCACTGAATTGTTGGCTCAGAGCTGCCCTCTGTGTGCATACCTGTGCTTATGCATGAGTCTCTGCGTGTGTGTGTTTCTTTGTGTTTGTTGCCTGCACCAAGACTTAGACACAGTGCAAACAGGGCAGTGGAAGTAGACATGTACATACAGTGCCAGGATCTTTTGTATTAGTGCACAATGTTCTGCTATCTGCTATAACATGTCATGCATAAGATATTAAACAGCTGTATTTTTCTTCCAAAAGAAGTGTTCTAGTCTGAGCTGAGTCTGAAATCGGCTCTTATCTTCAATCTCTCAACACTTGTATGCTTTCCCTTGAGCATTAAAGTCAGCATTAAAGGTACATTTCCAGAATGTCTTGGTTTTGATCAAGGAATGCCTCCTGCTCATCGTCTGATCAACTAAGTGCATAAAAAAGATGAGACTTCTCTTTCAAATCAGGCAGAAAGGAATGCACATTTACTCTCAGCTCGCCTTGGGGCCTCGGCCTGCACCTAACATGTTTTTCGGAGTACAGAAAAGAAGACTAATAGCACCTACTGGGGGCTCCCACATGCATACAACTGTATCATAAACTGCTATTATGGCACACTTCCAAGTTCTCCTGTAAGACTGAATTTATATTTTTATGGTATCACATACAAATGATTAACAAATTGCAATGTATTAATTTATTTTTACTCTGTTTCACATCTGTGCATGTGTAGAAAATTAGGTTAAGAGGACAATATCTACTTGAATTTAAATTTTTGTGCAATTGCTGTAATGTTATTGTCAAGAATTACCCCATAATTAGCTATTCTCTATGAAGATTTGATACTAATCTCACAAAATGTTGATTCTTTTTTTCCAGAGCTGACTTTATAATCCTATAATGAATCTGTCCTTTAATTTAAAAGTCAAAAGAAGTACTGTCATTCTCTTGTGTGTGTGTGTGTGTGTGTGTGTGTGTGGGAGAACACATGCATGCAAGTGGAGGCATGAGTGGTGTCTGTACACTTTCACCAGCTTGTCTGACGTGTGCTTTGGCGGTTTTTCTGTGACAAAATCCTGACCTACCAAGAAGATGCCCACAAATTACATCAGAGATATTTCACAGAGCCTTTTTTTCTGGTGAACTGGTCCCTGACCAAAACATTCACAGTTCAATAGATCCTCTTGCAAAAGCTGTAAGTGAGATAGAGGAGGCACGCAACCTTCCCGGCACTGTCACAACTTTAATGAGCCTTCGCACTTTTAGCTTCCCAGGGAGAAAACAAATCAAATGAAAGACTACTTTAATGGAACAATGACTAAGGTTTTCAAACTGGGAATACCCTCTCACATTAAAGACTCTTAACTAAGATCCATTTTCCAAACCATGTGATTCATCAGCTACAAAGAAAAGCCAAAACAAAGGCGGGTTTCACACACACATAGTCAATTAAAATACACTGTGTACATGGGAATAATTGGAATATTGAAAATAACAGGGATACACCTTAATATGTTGTGTGTTTTCTTGTGTTCTTAGGGTCGGATCAATGATGCTCCCTCTAAAATGAGCAAAAGCCCTGATGACAAAGGTTGAAAAGCTTCTTCGGCTTAGCCTTAACCTTAATAGTGGCACTGTGGGGACACCTAACATAGAATTAAATGCAATTATGAAAAAATGTTTCCAACCCAAGAGGTGCTTGTGAGAGGGAAACCAGAGAAGCTGTATTCATTTCACACAGCCCCGGGTGCTGAGAGGATATGGCAGTCCTTTTCATATTGGCAGCTGTTTGATCAGACTAACAGCGCTCCTTAGTCGTACCATAGCTGCAGGTCTGATCTAAACTCCTCATCAGATTCAAAGGAGACACCGCGTCTCCAATGCACTCCAGGCTCTTTCCATAAACAGTGAATTATTCCTTTGAGCGCCCTCGCTTGATACTGGCCTCCATTTTTCTTTCAGAAGGCAGAGGGAGTCAACAAACCTCAGTGGTAGATACGGAATAATGTTGCCCACAGCGTGTTTCACAGTGTCACTGTTATATCTTCCAGCAAGGGTGTGAAATTTCTACCGTGAGGGCATCTGATAGCTTGTAGATCAATTGTGGCTGATAGCGTTCCCTGTGCATTGTGGGAAATAACAGGGAAAGCAGAGAGAAAGACAGAGAGAGAGAAAGAATTCACAGCGGACACTGGCAGTGAATGGAGGTGTAGATAGCATGGCTCTGTGTTGTGTGTTGATCATGCATTATCAGAGCCATAGTAGATGACTGATAACTGAGGTGTGTGGTGTTGTGTGAGTGTATGTGTGCGTGTGTGTGCGTGTGTGCGATCTGAGTGACTGCACAACAAAGAGTCTGAATGGATTTAGTCAAAGCTCAAACGCTGATGCAGTTGCATTCCGGGAGGTTTATGATGTGAAACACCAAAGGAAAGGAAACAATGATCACATTCATGAGATGTCATTTTCTTCCACTTTTATCTCAGGAATTTGTTGAGGTTCTTTTTTTCTTTCTTCTTTCATAACGTAATGTGTCCACCTTGTCCAAAGTGGGCCTTTGTTAGAAGGCTTTGTTTGAAATATACTTGACCTCATTCTCACTAATAAGGTGCAGGTCAGTAGCATCCATCCTTACACATACATGTACTCTAGTTATGTACTACAGTATTTCATACACGTGGGAGGCTATGAGAGGCTCATAGTTTATCATATTTGACAATCGTGCAGTAAATGAAGTTCCCCTTCTCTTTTTCGTATTGTTACTAGTATTGTTGACCTTCACTGTGCAGAATGATGCATGTGCAGAGTTTGTTTTCACATTAATCTGCTGAAGAGGGAATGTTTCTCCGTGCTCACCTCACATCTGAAGTTGAAGACACACACCTACGACCAAAACTACGTTGGAAGCCAATCACGGTGCAGTGAAGCCTCCAGTGCGCATACACTGAAAATGGACTTTTCTTCTCAGTCTCTTCAGATGTAATGTGTTTGCCATTTCTCCCAACCACAAGTCAAACGTGGGTATAAAGTCAATTTTCCACACTCGTAAAATTAACGTTTTTGCGATCACCATCCCAAACAAAACTTTTTTATACTTATTAGCAAGATGGCTATGAGCAGATCAGGTTCCCAACGCTTCCCAAAAGTCTCAGAGAAACAATGAAAGATGCTTTCCCAATGTGTGTAAAGTTTACTGCATGACCAGAAAGAATGTGTTAAATTACTGATCATAGACTTACATCGATTTCGAACAGGTGAAACATCAGTAAAAAAGCTGTTTAACTTTCCCAGGAATTATTCTGGAGAAAGAGTATTTATACACACAAATACAGCAGAAAAAATGCATTATATGTGTTATTTTATCCCAATGTGACCACGTCATCCTATTGTAGCCTCTGTTTACTGGTTAATTTACAACTGATTTTTAGGCAAAATCAGCTCAGACCTCAAGGCTTGTTACTTCAGTATAAACCTGTACAAGCTTTCCGCCGTTTGGTATTGTCACACTCTCATTTTCAAAAACTTCATTTTCATGCTTTGTGTAACAGTGTAATTATGCCATCTTTATATGATTGCCTTTTTGTGGATGTTAATGGGAGAAAGAGTCAGATGTGGAGGTGAGTAAGAACATTTATTTTGATTCTTTTATTTTCATAAACCTTTTGTATTGTTATTAAGACACTTTAATACATTTGGTGAAATAACACAAATTGGGCCCTGACTGTAGCTCTTGTATCATCTCTGTATATCATATAAATATATATATATATATATATATATTGTAATATATTACAAAGGAAAGAGCAGAAAGCCACTAAAGGTTGTTCTGTGGTACTGGTCGTCCCAAACTTCCCCACGCATTTGTACCGAAACAACATCTCCCACTTCCAATTGCAACACTGCACCATTGGACACATTATCCTCAGCATCTGTGGATGTGGTGTGACGGTCACCTGAGCTCACTATGAGATGTCCGTTCTTGAAAAGCTTCATTAATGTACTTTTTTCAGTGTGTGCTATATGGCCAGTAAATCTGAAGTAATACACTCCTCTTACTGGTGCAGTGAAGAAACCTAAAACACAGACAGAAAAGAGCAGTCACAACTGATAGAAGTGAAATTATTGAGACCAATAGGCCAATTTCTTAAATAAAAGAAGCCTAATCAGACTACCTGTGTGTGGGTTATAGTGGTTTCCAATGTTGGTAAAGACATTTCTGTAGGTGAGCTGAACCACAGCATCATGGCCTGTGTTGCCTTCACCAGATGCCAGAAGGGAGGCAGAAAAAGCCAGTTTTCTCACTGTGGCAAAGTTAAAGAAAAACACACAATCACTTCTGAATTACTTTCTGTGCTTCCTGTACTCATATTCACCAAACACATACACAGAGAAGCAAAAATGATTTACCTGTGTTGGTATTTTGAAGTTCCTGCACTGCCGCTTTTTGTCCTGAAATCACGGGACACACATCCATAACCATATTCACACAATTCATTGCACAAATCAAAAACCCATAACCTTTACAGTACCTTCCTGCTGTTTCTTCAGCTCCTCCACGTGGCGTTCACTGACCGTCAATCTTTGCTGCAGAGAGCTGAGCTTCTGCTGAGTGACAGCAAACTCTGTAGCTTGAGCTAAAGTGGCAGAAAACGTTTACAAGTCAGAGATTCACAACACACAAAAAACTCAATTATAGTCAGTTATAGTGTTTACCATCATTCTCCATCTGCAGTTCCTCTGCCAAGCTCTCAGCAGTGGCCACCCTGGCCTCCATGGCTGTAACAAGAGGGCTCATGTAAGCTTGGCTACAGTTATTTTGTTATAAAGTGAGTCCTTTGTTACAGTCTACCTGTATTCTCCTTCTGCAAAGCCTCCACCAGGCTCTCAGCAGCTGTTACTCTGGCCATCAGTTGCCTCAGCTCTACTTTCTGCTCCATCACAATGTCTCTCAGATTCCTCAGCTCAGCCCAGATGTCAGACCGAAGCACCAGCTCTTGTTCACCTCCCTTGGCTTCAGTCCCAGGCCTCTGGGCCTGAGCCTTCTCTCCCCCGCTCTCGGCAGCTAGAGGCAAGATATCATTGCCACTGCTGTGTTTCTGAGCTCTGCAAAGATGGCAGAGTATCAATACCAGAGAGAGGAACAGGGAAGTCTTCATGTTCGTTGGGAAATGATCTGTGCTCTGTTTGCTGTCTGTGGCACAGTTGTACACTGGATCTGCCTTTTATTGGGGACTTCAAGGTCAGATGTGTCAAGTGGATGGTGATTTGCCAAAGCTGTGAGAAAGCACACCTGTAACTTGGAGTTATCTGGCAGGTGGTGGAGATAGAGGACACAAACAGATAGAGCAGTAACTGTGACTCAATGGTGTTAAATACAGTTGGTGAGTGAATGGTGGAGTTGTATCTTGGAGTCCTGTCATCTTTCCATAGACTGATCTCTTGATGATTTTACAGAGTAAAACTGAAATAAAAAGCAGCGTATTTTTAAACATTTGTTAATATGCTCAAGGACATACACCCAGTGGCCACTTTATTAAGTACACCAGTAAAATTGAGAGCAATTCAATACAACTGCTCTGTCATAAATGCTATCATTTCAGAGCTAATAATGTTCATAAAAAAACTATATAACCTATTCTTGAGGTTGTCGTCAGCAGTGGTGTTGTACTAGACCGCATTATATTGAGTGTTTCTAATGTTTTGCCCACATTTGCAAACAAGAGGGGAAAGAACATAAGTCAACACTAACTACAACCTCAATAATAAATATTAACACCTCTCTGACAGTGTTCACAAGAAATAAATTATAATCTACCGAAATGTAGAGTTTGAGGCAGATCTGTTGTATAAAACCTCATAAAGAAAGTGGCCCCAGAGTGTATTTTCTCACGCATCTTGCTTTGAGATATCAGTGAGTACAACAACAGCTATCTCCAGAAACAGTCCTTGTTAGTCCTGTCCTTGTTCATAATGCACCTGGCCAAATAAAACCAGGTACCACTACAGGGGTAATTTGGGTAAACAGAGGTTTTTTTAGCCATGGCTTATTTTTGATGGCGCACACAAACAGCGTCTGATGTCGTTGTCCACCAGCAGATCTGACGGGACGAATTCTCTGTCATACCTTAGCAGTGACACTGCTTCAACATGATGAGACTTTCCAGTGGTGTTCTGTGGGTTTTATTTTTTTCTGTCAGCCAAAAACATGGCTATATGTCAGGTGGAGTTCTTTTCCAGAATGGATCTGGAAATATCTTAAACGCCTTGAGTGCAAACGGGCATCCTTACAGTCCCCTAGGCTACCCGCAAGTTATTGTGAAGAGTTAGGGAAATTTCCTACTGCAACAAGACCATTATCTGGGCGTGTTGCTTGTGAGTCATAAGCGTGTGCATCAGTGACAAGTTAGACAATTAGACAGAAATAACAACAAATCAACCTGTCGTTAAAAAAATATTTCTTGAAGCGTATAAAGTGCAGTGAATGACATGATTTATGCTGATTGCTGCTTGTGTTCATGAATAAGAATATTGAGCAGCTGTCTGTCAAAATGAAAGTTCTCGCTGCCACATATAACAGGGTTTACACCAGATAAACACACACAGGCATCAATCTCTCTAACAAAACACTGCCAGCGTTCATGTGATGGGCAAGAGAACACCACTGAGTGACACTGTTGTCTTTAGTACAACAGCAGATATGCTGTACGGCTTCATATCTTATCATTCAAGAGTAGGCATTGTCTTAATACCATTTTTCGGAGTCCTGTATTCACTTTTTCTTTATATAAATGACAGACCTGTCATAAGCAGACTTTGCTGAAGGGGTAAACACAAACAAATGTACACATCCCACAGAAGTTTTAAAGAAGAGGTTTTTTGGAAAGAGAACACAGGGTTTTCTACCCTGGTGCCGGAGGGGGTCAAGATAAAGAGAGTAATAGTTAGACTGCGGTCACATTGGTATGCAGACAGTCATGAAAGCAGTACCTGTTGCATCTTGCAAATTCATTTGCTGAATATTGTGAAATTTCATCGCTTAAATTGGGGAGACCCTTTTTTTCATCAACTAAATGGATTGGTGGAACGGTCAGATAAACACAGATGATCTACTGATATAATCTGGTCTACTGATGCATCCTCATCCTCATTATCAGTAACTTCATCGTCAAAGAGAAAAAATAGAAATGTAATTGATGTATGATATATAGATGTTGAGGTCTGTAATAAGGGACCAATAATTTTGTGAAATCTGGCAAATATCAGAACAAAAGTGTACATACTGTACAAACTTTACAATGCCTATTTTCTAGTTCTGTTATTATCAATACAGTATTGTCGATTTTTAGAGTGGATTGTATTGGTCAAGTAGCCTAAGGTCCCATATCTGCAAATTAACTACTGTATAGCCGAGCTCTGTGAGACCGTACTGCACAGGGGTGCTGTGAGCTAAATGCTAACATCAGCACTCTGACATCCTCACAATGATAATGCTAAGATGCTGACGCTTAGGTATCGTTTACCATGTTCACCATCTTAGTTTAGTGTGTTAGCATGCTAGCATGCTAATTAGTGCTAAAGGCAAAGTACATACACAAAAATATTGAAGAAATTAAAATGCTGATAGGGATGACACTAGCTGAAAAGTGAAGGACCACCAGAGTTAATCATCCTGACTGGAACACCCGTGTCTGAACTATCTGCCAAATTTCATAGTCATCCATCCAATAGCTATTGAGACACTGATTTTTCTGAGCATCTCACAGTGTCCCTCAGTGGAGCTTGCAGGAGAACAGTCATCATGTGACCTAAATATGGAAAACAATTCAAAAAACAGCAAAATCCCTGTTATTCTGGGTGATCCAAAGAACACTGTGAACAGTTTTAATGGGGACTATTTCTTCAATAGAAAGAAGTTTCAGTGAAAACTGTTGTGATGTGGCTGTTTGATATTTTACTGTAATGTTCAAAGCTAGCACCGCAAACTAAATTCAGTTCACTTCCATTGTACTGGGGTGGCAGCATCTCAAAGAATGATATCTTAAAACTCAACCAAAACTATCAGCATGTCTACAAACTATTGAGACACATTTCATGCAGTCCCACAGATGTAACCCTAATTTTGAGTGAGTTAATACAGTGCATCCAGAAAGTAAAAAACATGGTTTGTGGTGTCAAAAGTCACACATGCCAAAGATGTCTGGCATTACATTCTGTCAAAATGACAGTTAACAAGGCAGCGCATCATCTGTGGCTCCTCTCCCATTGGTCAGAGAACCTGCTGCAGAGGTGTCGACCTGTGATTAGGACTCCAGTAAATCTTCCCACCCAAGGAGCCTCGGAGAAGAGCTTCCCCTCAGGTCAATCCACTCCTGCAGGGCTCGCTTTCCTCTGTATCTACCTTTGGGGCTAAATCTCATGCTCTAACCTGGTCCTCTCTTCCTTCTGGCCTTCTCACAGGTCAGACTGGAGGCGAAATGTCGCTTTTAAGGGCTTGGTTTCGATTTTTCTGTGCATGCAGTTTGATCGATTCCACTCTAAAGGGTGTAATATCAGGGATGTGGTGCAATATCTGCTGAAGTGTGATGAGATGACACCTAGGCAGAGCTATCAGGCGCCTCAAAGTGACAGGCAACCTCACATACCTTCCTTCATTCTCCTCTCAGGCAAATTCCTCTCTCGCTGTCTTTCCTTCTGTGTTCCTTAACCCTTCTTCTCTTGTTTTTGCTCTTTTTTTCTTTTCCATAGGAGTTAAGACAAACATCATGTCTTGCTCTGTACTTAGCTCTGTTTTATTCTAACCTGTTGAGGTGTAACCTTCCTGATGTTTTCTCCGTGTTAGCCTTGTGTCTTTTCATGCCCAGTCCGCAGGCCAGATAATTGTGACCCACCCATGGAAATCATATTTGCTGCAGGGTTGTTTTACCTTTCAATGAACTCAGCTATTGGGTTTTTAACAAACTGGGCACTCAGAGTCATCGCTATTGTGTCCTAATGTAAATTAAGGTGTTCTGTCAATGATCAATCATCATGCCCTATTGTCAATATAATTGCTTATAATAGAAATGTTGACACATAACATAATCTACAATAATAACTCTTTCTGGGGTGCAGGTAATCGCTCCACAAATTGACCAATCACACTGCTGTGCTTCAAGACCCACATCCTACCCAGCCAATCATACTGAGCTGTGGGAGGCCGGAGGTTGAGTCTGTGCACTCTGCACACAGCTAGCTACTGTATGAAGTGGGCTTGACTGCAGGTAGTTAGCCTCAGCCTAATCTAATGATGCATACTTCCCCCTGTTTATGGCAGCCAGGGAAGAGGGAGCGCTAGCCTGTGCTTGTCTGCTGCTGAGAATGCCCATTAACGCTCTTTTACCCCTCAGGTGATGACCACCTGAGCTATCAAAGACAAGCGTGTCTGTAACACCACCCTCCCCCTCTTCTTCCCCCTCTCATCGCACTATATCCCCGCCTTTACTTCGACCTCCACCCAGATGCATGCTGTACAGTAGCTTGCACAGTACATTGCAGTTGTTTTTTCCCCTCCAAAAGTGCCGTTTTAGGAGTACGGTAGTTAGATTTTGTATAACATCATCATCTTTATTGTCATCATATTTTTAAATATATGTCAATGTGCTCTTAGCTTTAAAAGGTCAGTTCATTCAAATTATAAAGGAAAATATTTTCTCACTCACCTCATGTGGTATCTAGCCATGCAGGTAATTTTGGTTTTATTTGCCAGGGTTTTGTCTGTCTGTGAGATTTCTGCTAATACAATGGAGATGAATGGGATTCTGTTTGTGGTGAAAATTGTATTTAAATTCCTTTCCGGAAACAATGTGCCTGGATAATACAGAGATCTAAATGTGAACAGTTTTCATTGGAACTACTACTTCTTGACATCTATTGTATGTCTGTCTGTCCTGGTAGACGGATCCCTCCTCTGTTGCTCTTAGAGGACCCACCAAGGATAGAGGGTGTTGTATGCTGTACAGTTTGCAAAGCGCCTTGAGGCAAATTTGTTATATGTGACATTGAGGTATATAAACAAAATTGACTTGACTTTTTTTATTTTATTTTGTGAGCATTTTAGGCTTTTTTAAACAGTGTGAAGAAGAAAGATAACAGGAAACAAAGGAGAGAGGGATATGGGGAGTGACAAGCTACAAGTCCACAGCAAACCAGCTGGGTCAAAACTGACCTAGTTTGGGTCTGACGCAACGGGTAAACTTTAGTCAGTACCAAGCAACAACAAGCTCAAGTCAAGCTTAAAACCGTCATAACTGCATATTGTTAGTTGTATCCTGCAAAGGATACTGTATTATTTACAATCAGTAACAAATACTGACATGTAAGTTTAAAAAGAGTTAAATGAGAGCAGTTTGCAAAGTTTGGGTAAAATATCCCCACAGTAATATAAAAACACGAACATCGGGTCAAAACAACCCACAGTGTTTGTGTGGTTTTCGACCCGTACTGGGTGAAGTTAACTCATATTGCAGTGATGCTATATTAACCCAAACTGGGTTAATTTTGACGCATGGGATTTTTAGTGTATATAGTCTTATGTTTACAGCAAAAAAGCATCTCCACTGGAGCAATTTGAGTTGAGTGCCTTGCTCAAGGGCACGTCATCATTTGCTTCTGACTGAAGGGAGAGCATTCCCCATTCATTTTCCCAACCCAGATTCTCACAGGCCGTCCCTCAGATCCTCTGCAACCAAAGACGAATTAATTGAATGCAGAAATTCTGCAGCATCATTTCATTAAAGGCCTATGTATAAATTACATTACTCAAGATTTGTTTAATAGGAGTCATCGGTATATATTTTGCTAACTATAACACTGAGGCTACATGGCAGGCCTAATGATCTTTAGTACAGTTCTCCCACAGTCCCTCTTCCTTTGTCCAGTACATTTCAAAACTTCCTGTCAGTGTCCCTAAACCCATAATAGATGTGTGTATCTTCCCCTGTCTGGGATGCGTGATTCACTGTCCCTGAAACACAGCACCACCTAATCTTGAAGAGCAGATAAAGCTAATTAGGGGAAAGAGACATCAATCACAGCTCTAGGGCTCGTTATGTATTGTACATACCAAGAGTGGCATCTCAGTCACTGGGTGTGTTTGAAAGCTTGAGTCAGTCATACACACGTAGCTATTATTATGAGTTATGTCAGGAGGAACGTCTTCGACTCGGAGAATGAGAAAGCCGTATTGAATGTTTCCTCGATTCTTTTGGGACTAACCAGCTATTATTATTTTCACCAAGCAAGGAGTAAGGGACTAAAATTAGTGCAGAAATCACAGAAATCAGCCTCTTTTGTTGAAATGACCTTCGACAGTATATCTCATCTCAGGGACCAGAAAGCTGGCGAGCAGCTCTGTTTGGATGTGCAACATGCATTAATACAGCTGTCACAGAGGCACACACACCCTTTCCCGATGATTACAGCAGGGCCAGGAGGTTCACTGAACTCTGAGCAGGGGTGGAAGATCACCTTATAGCTTAAAGTAGAGAAAGAAAATCACTGTGAAAAACTGATGTGTTTATACATTTTTTTATACCTTAATTGGTTCAAATTTCTGCAGACTTCAGAATTCAGTGCACCCTCCAATAAGTTTTTAAAGACTCTTATGTTGTATGAGATACTCCTGTTGCCTTGAAAGAAAGCCAGGGTGTAGGACTGCGTTCACCCTGTAGGTGGGAGTGTAACTCTTTCTATGTTACAAGCTACTGTAGATGGAGCTGAACTGTATACAGCCTGTAAGATGTTACACATAAATATAAGAAAACTATAATAATTTTATGTCAGATATTAAACGCTACATGATCATTGCTTTTATTAGCCGTCATGAAATGTGCGTGCGTCAAGCAGGCGTGTGTTGATGGATGACGTTCATGTTGAGCTCACTAGCAAGGTGTGAACAGGTATGTAAATAGGCATGGATATTTACTGTGTGACATGCCCTGACAAGAATGGATTATATACTTTAACAACTTCACTGAGGAATAACGTTCACTATATACAGCGTATAAGCAGGAATTGGTGCACTATCAAACAAGTTTGTCGAGTGAAACTGACAAGAATGATCATGAAACAAAAACACACACCAGAGTCCTCCTTAATAAATAAAATTAGTCGATATTCACCAAACCGCATTGATGTTTTTTTAATATTTTACTAAAATACTTTGCAGCTTATAAATCTAGCATAAAAATATGATACATCCATCCACAATGTGTCTGATACAAAAAAATTCACCATATCGAGTAATATAAAATTATATAATAAAAAATACTTATAGCAGCGCAGGGTAAAAGAAAAGAGACATAGCTGTTTAGGCACTGTAATGGAAAGTTACACTCAGTTATCAAATTACACATCATCATCATCTGATAACAGGATGTCATGGGCAGAAAACTGGGAAACAAATCTCCCAGAATGAAAAAAAGAGATTGCATGTTATAATTTTTGTGCTTTACTCACATCTAATCAAAAGAGCGGCAAATTGTTTAATTCTGGTGGTATAATAAATATCTTTCTATCTCTAAAGTTCTTATTTTGGATTCAGATCTTAATGGGTTTTTGAAAATATGGAATGTCTTTTCCATGTTTTTTTTGAGAAATGGAAATTAATGACATGTACATTAGCAATTCAGGTGAGAAATGAAAAAAAAGGATAATTTGACATTACACGGTTTTCAGGCAATTGCTGTGAAAACAGAAACTGACACAAGGCAAACAGTTTCTTTCTGAATATTACACTACTCTTACAGCAATGTTTTAATATTACCTTCAACTGGACATATGCAAGAGTAACTCCTCAAACCAGTCATGACAGACAGTGGTATACTTTATGATATTGTTAAATAGTGATATGAAAAGTCCTCATGAGGTCCATAGTGGCCACAGCACTAACTATCTCTGACTGTTAGAGCGAGTTGGCTGTGATGAAGACGTAGATCCTGGCCTGGAAAGTGGTGAACGTCCCCTGTCTCCAAAGCTTCATCTCCACATTGATTAAGAAATCCCTTGGACCCTCAACCTGCCGATTCAAGTACACAGCGCCCGTGTAGGCATTCAGCTTCCGGGTGCTGAAGTAGTTTTCCTCATTTCCCTGCGTGATGCTGACGATGACGTTGTCTCCCGAGTAGGCGGGGGACGGTCCGATGCGGAAGATCTGAGCAGGGATGACGATGTTGGACTGGAAGCTGAGGTAGTAGTAGGTGATTCTCAGGGGAGAGTTTTGACACTCCAGGTAGTTTGGACAGCTGACCCGCTCACAGCGCCTACAAGAGACACACAGAAGGCAAGGCAACTTGTTTTTGTATAGCACGTTTCAACAACAGGGCAATTCAAAGGGCTATACATAAGACATAAAAGGCATTTAGATACGATTTATTGTCTTATAGGGAAGGTCAGAGATGTTAAGAGATAATAATTCAAAATAAAAAAGCACAACAAAAAAACAAATATCTCCAGAAAGAGTGATACAGCACACAAGGATATACAGGTATTAAGCGGATTTCCCCACAGTTAAACTCATTAATGCCATCTAATGCTGATTTACGAGTTGTGCTGATCCACTTTAAATGGATTTTTGTTATCCTTTTACTCCCCTCCCTCTTCCTGTTTTTACAGTAAAAACTCCCCAAAATTGAATCCTTCATAGAATTATCTAACCTCATATGAATCACAAAAAAACACAAGTTCATATCAACCTTTTGGATCAGTGAGGCCTCATATTGAACATTGGCATGGTTTTTAAACTGATCTTATCACTCACGTGTCGGACACTTTGCGGTAGTTGGGTGGACAGCTGAGAGAGAGGCAGCGGTACCCTCCTTGGATGTTGTAGCAGGTCTCAGCTAGAGAGCAGTTATGGGCCCCTGTGGCACACTCATCGATATCTAAAACACACAGTTAATGAACGGGGGCTGGTTTACTGCCTGGAGCCGAGGAAACTGGTGTTAGTCACAGGACAATTGAACTTTGAGGGAAAAGCCTCATTGCTGAAACATGTAAGACAAAAACTAGTCCTCGTGGAGGGAAAAGAAACTGCTCAAGTAAAAAATTCAAATTAGCGAGACAAGACTTTTAGTCCAATAAAGTTTTATAGCCTGTGTAATTACTAAGCCACTGTAAAAGTACCAATTATACTTATCAGAGCAGAACAGTAATATACACTCTGTGTAGAGTTAATTTGGTGCAGAGACATTTTTTCTGTTTCAGAGCAGAACTCAATGAGGTGCACTTATTGATGAAGCCGCTGAAGTACAGTGAGTGTGTGCATTTTGTTGGTTTTGTTTTTTTGGGGGGTATTCACCTCTGCAAGAGCGTCCATTTGGAGACATGGTGTATCCATATTCAGGACAAGCGCACTGGTAACTGCCAGCAACGTTCACACACTTATAGGTACACAGATGGCCGATGCTCTGGGAACACTCGTTAATGTCTGGTTGACAAGGAGGAAGTAAATCATGTGAAATTGATTCATAAACTTGTCCAAACAATGGTTTGGTATAAATATGGTATTTGTGGTGTGTAATAGAGAGTGCCCCACCTTCACAGGTGTGCCCATCCTCCCTGAGGTGGTAGCCCTGTCTGCAGTAGCACTGGTAGGAACCATAGATGTTGGCACACTCCTGACTGCATGGGCTGGCCAAACACTCATTCACGTCTGGAGATTAGAGGTTAGAGCTCATTACTGTCACAATTCACTTGATCAAAGGATTTTCAATGTTTTTATCCTAACATATAAACAAGATGTTGTTATTAAGCCAATTATGTTTTTACTGGTTTGTGCTTGAAGGCATGATATGACATACAGTATAACACACTAATGCCTCTAACTGCCATCCCTCTTCTGCAATGTGCTGCACACAGTGGCCAGCTTTAATATCAGCTCAGTCTAGGAATCTGCACTGTTCATGCACACACACACAAAGCCTGGTACACCAACAAACACATACACACACAGGCATATTTTCACGCACAGATTCACAAAAATATACAACCACATGCGCCAACACGTACACATGGATGCACCTTCTCACACCCATGCAGACAGACATTAATACACATACACACACACACCTTCACAGTTCTTGCCATCGCCGGATAAGCGGAAGCCAGAGGTACACGAGCATTCATAGGAGCCTGGGGTGTTCTCACAGGTCTGGGCACACAGGCGGCCTGGGTAGCGCCAGCACTCGTTTACATCTGAGAGGAAGAAGCAGTGTCATCATACCTCTGTGAGTGTGTGTTGCATTTTTGTGTTCGCACCCGTGTGTGCGAGTGCGCGTGTGCAACCGAGCGTGAGCGGGTTTGTTGCCCTGCACGGCCGCGTACGTGTGCATGCCTGTGCGTGTTTGTGTGCATGTCAACGCGAGTGCAATGTGAGGGGACCAGCTGCCTGCTGATAGTCTAAACACTTGAGCAGAGTCCATTATCATGAGAGTCACAACACAGTGAATCACAAACAGAGGGAGCAGCAGCAGCAGCAGAGTCCTCTGCAGCAGGAGACGTGATCGGCCCAGTGGCTACTGCAGGAGCCAGCAGCAGAGCCGGGGAAACAGCAGCAGCTCTCCCACCGCAGAATAATAAACAGGAGCAGCAGAGTAGGCAGACGAAGAAGAGGGGAGGCTGTACAGTAGTGCAAAAGAGTGAAAAGGTGATGAAGGGCGAATGGAAGGGAAGGAGAGAATGAGCAGGAAACGGAGACAGAAGGTTAAAGCAAAATGTATAAAGCTCCACTTTCTTTCCTCTTAAAACGCAGCATGTGCGCTACTTCTGTGTGATGATGTGTATGATGTCCAACATACCTACGCACATCCTCCTGAAGGAGTCATACTGATAGCCTGTCTGACATTCACAACGATAGGAACCAGGCAGATTGTGGCACAGCTGGCCCTCTCCACATCGATGAAGACTGCCCTGACACTCGTCCACATCTACAAGACAGACACATGAACGGTAAAGAGATGGAAAAATCATCAATTAGATGCCAACGATAACATTCAGCTGCCACGGCTTCATGATTGAGTGTAATTTGCTCACGTGTAACAACCACAAATCATACCAATACATCTGGATCCATCAGGACTGGCATGATAGCCACGGCTACATATTATCTTCCTCTGGCACATGTAGGATCCCACTGTGTTGATGCAGTTGAATTCCAGGCTACATGGCTGGGCCAAAGCAGCACACTCATCAATGTCTGTTACAGAGAGAGAGAGAGGGAGAGGGAAAGACGGAGAGAGATGAAGATGAAGAAAGACAGAAGAAGAGAGGAGACCCAAACACAAAGGCAAGGCATGCTCTTTAGCCACACTGTGATATCAAAGCAAACATACATCACACAGTTGCATTCCCTCGGATAACTTTGTTGTGTGTGTGTGTCTGACATTTACTCAATTTTCTCATTTCTCAGAGCATTTCTTTTACACTTCTTTTACAGGGGCGTCGGCTGCCTCGACATGCCCCAGTTCCTGCCCCTGGGGGCTAATTCCACAGCATCAGTTTGTACTGGAGCAGGACAGAGGATTGGCTTTTATCCACCCCTCTGCAGCCCCTAACAGCAACCTCTCTGATCTCCTGTCTGTGTGGCATTTAACCCCTCTGTCACTGCAGCCGCGCTGATTCACCTGCATGGTGTACATGCCGTGCGTCTACATGGATGGACTATGATTCATCTGTGGGGAAAGTTTGTGCTCTGCCCGGTTCACTCACTGGTGCTTGCAAACAAGATTGAGAATCTCTATAGACAAAAACAATATTGACTGTTATGTAAAACAAAGCTGAAGAGCCTTGTTTGCTTGTTTAACCCTCATACAGTGACACATAATCATACTGAATGACATTTTTTTCACCCCAAACAAACAGTTAAACCAGAAAAAAAGTTTAATTGAATGAAAAACCTCCATACAGTTTGCCCTCAATCTCTTCTCCAAGACTGGGAACAAACCTTGCTGTAAAGGACATTAGCAATTATATCATCATCTTAGTAAGAAAGTTTTCCTTTACCTGTACAGATGCCCTGTGCGTCCCGGTTAAAGCCCACAGGACATCGAGGTTTGGGGTTGCACCTGAACGAGCCCTCTGTATTCACACACTCGAAGTCGAGCCCACAGTTATGGCTCTGCTGCACACACTCATTGATGTCTGAGGAATAAGAAGAATGAATGAGCTAATGTGGACTGAAGAAATGATTCATTGCAAATAAAGCACAAATCAAACATTATTAGTATCCACTACATTTGTTAACTACAGTGCATGAAGGAGATACATACATGTAATGCCATATTCCACCACTGGATGGCACTGTGGTTAAATGGCAGATTGTACAGGTAATCACTTCTACTGCTGTTCATTTATCATAAAGCATTCCCTGTCAATACTCTAGAGGTTAATCAAGATTAAAAGAATTGTATCTTATCTATACTTATCACTCTTTTTACATCCAGAATGGCGTGAATGACAGTTTATAATTTCAACTAGATGAAAACATCTAATGAGTCAAACCAGCAGAAGTCACATGCAATAGTCTTCTTGTGCAGTGTGTGAATTAACATTGCGGTATATTCCCCCAGAGTCTTGGAACACCTGTCTACTAAGGGATTCACCTCCTGTCAATCATCCATCCACATCTGTTGCCATAGTATGAACCAAAGCTGGAGGGAAATCACAATCTAAAAAGAGTGTGTGCATAATGCATGAGTATCTTATGTTTTCAAGCAGCCTTGCAGGATTTCACCACTGTAATTGCTGTATAGAGGCCCAAACCAGCTCTGGCAGGCAGCCCTGCTGATATACTGTAGGGGAGGTCTCTAAACAGCAGATAGTGATTGAGCATCTTGCTCCTGACACAAGCCTGGCAGAGTTGACAAGAGCTGAGCTGAGCCTGACACCGACGGGGAGAGAGAGAGAGAGAGAGAGAGAGAGAAAAGCCAGGAAGCAGGATAAATGTGTGAGTGATTGGAGGTAACCGCCCTCCCGGTGAAGGCAACGGGATCCTGGAACCCACCAAGGTCAAAGAGTCTACTTGTTGTATGTGAATTTAACCCCTTGAGCCCTTGGCTGTTTCCCCCCCCCCTGTTTTTACTCCCTTTATTTACAAGGTTATGGTACTGTTGCTGCATGTGTTAGCAATACATGTCATATATTGTTATTTCCAGAATAAGTTTGGCTGAAATGCCATCAAGATAGTATACATGTGACACTTTTTATGAATAGAAACGCTTTACTCAACTCAATAAAAAAAGAGTTTTTTAGCCACGCTAATAGAATAGCTCTATGCAGGGCAATGCCGATCTGTTGGTTGGGCCACCATCTTGGTCCAGATTGAAATATCTCAACAACTATTGGATGGATTTCTATGAAATCGAAGGGATTGGATGAATCCTACTGACTTTGGTGGCCCTCTGACTTTTCCTCTAGCACCACCATGAGGTTGAGATTTGTGGTTTTGAGTGAAATATCTCAACAACTGTTGGATTGTCATGAATTCATGTCCCCCTCGGGATGATTTGTAATAACTTTGGGGATCTTCTGACGTTACATATAGCGTCATCATCAAGTCGAATGTTTAATTTGTCCAATACTTTATGAACAAACACCTGTAAAACTTACAATATTCCAATCAGCCTCAGCTGTACTTTGTCTTCAGAGCAAATGTTAACATGCTAACAAACTAAACTAAAGATGGTGAACATTATACCTGCTAAACGTCAGCAGGCTGGTATTGTGATTGTGAGCATGTTGCCATGCTGGTGTTAGCTTTTAGCTAAAAGCACTGCTGTGCCAAAAGTACAGCCTCACAGAGGAGCTAGCATGTACTGTAGACTACTCGTCTTGTTGGCCTCTATTTCCAACGTTTTTGAAATACCTGTATATGAATGCAGTATGCATGCTTAGATTAGAATATCAGTGTTCTGGGGATATAACAACCATGTTGACAGGAGATTCTCTGCCTTGGTACAGTCAAAAATCCACTGATTGTGTAAAACATAAAAAAGCCACTCCTTATCACTCTAATTTTTCTAATTTGCATTTATGATTAATATGTTTTAGTCCTAATTTCCCCACCGTGCTTTGGGTGATGTAAACAGGAAGTGTATTGTTGCCGTGAGTTACTGAGTTAGCTGTAGGCTACATCTGAGCCCCCTTTTACACCTAATAGTGTTTACATTTTGGCATTACAGAAATTCATGCTGCATTAGCTACAAGGAGTGTAACCCTGGATATACAGACAATAAACTGGATTGTATTTGATGGTGGAAAAGGGTTTAAATTTGATGATAATGTGCCACGGTCTTAAATAACAACTATAACTGGAAAGTTGTACTGATAAAGGTCATATATGTTGTGAGCTGTGACACCGAAAAGAAAAGGCGTGATTTTGCCTCAAAATGTGTCAGTCTGGTGCTAAGACTGTTGAACACACTGGGTTAGGAAGACAAGACTGCACAATTAATCCATGGTCTTAACTTTTCATCATTCTGTTCAGAGAAGGGAGAGGGACACAATTGAGTTTCTCCCGTGTGGTGACTTTGCTTCATTTGTGAGAGGAGGAAAAAGGAGCGTTTCATTACAGTCTCTTAGTAAACCATGAACAGGGAATAGGTAGCACAACACAAAGTTTTCCACTCCGCACTTATGCCAACGGCCTGGAGTGGCAGCTGTTTGGAGGCTTACCGTTAAACATACTTTCTTGTTAAATGCTCATTTTGCCTGATTGAACACTCTTTAAGTTCACAAGATTGCTGCAGTCTCCCATCTGCAGTGGCAAACGGCACTTACAGCACATCTAAAACTCATCTTAGGGGGTCCTTCTTCCTGAACACTGCTGCTGCTTTATGAATGAGACCTCTGCACAGGCCCAATTTATGGTGCATGGAAATAATGAGACGTATTGGGAGGTTTACTATTGCATCTCAAAGTTGGGCGCCACCCACAAAGACAAGCCAGGCAGCTCTTCATACTGAGAGTTAACAGCAAGCAAATACTGTGGAAACAGCTCCCTGGAGCAACAGTTCTTATTATTCCCTCTTGTCTGTGTGCTTATATGTGAAAATACATAATCACTGGACTTGAAGAATAAAAAAAAAAAATCAAATTTTCAATACTTACTCTCAAGGGTGGTAAAAGTGATTGTTTGCCTGAACAATGTGCTTTCCTTTCATTGTGATCATATGGTAATACAAATGCTCTCCTGCTGGTATTTACAACATGTTCACTGTGGGTGGAAGTGAATACCTTGATGCTGATAAGGTGTGGTGTACCTTCACAGATGTCGTTGTTGATCTGGTATCCCGGGGGGCAGGTGATCAGTCTCTGACAGATATAACTCCCCGCGGTGTTCACGCAGAGGTCGTTCAACTGGCAGGCACGTGCGGACAAACACTCGTTTACGTCTGGATGTTTAAAAATAGAATATAAAAGACAAATGTGTCAGTGCAAAGATAGAGAATAATTATTGAAAAGTGCACAGTAGAAGACGCTGGATGAATAAGTTCAGAAAAAGCAGTCAAGGAGATGTACAAAAATCAAGTGAGCCGTGGTCTGTGTGTAACAGTCAGCAGTTAGAAGCAGATTAAAGAGACAGGTTGGGCCCTCCTCTGGGAGAGAGATTAGGGGCAAGGCTACTGGGTATAGCTTCCACACAATGAGAAACTTGTCACCATACTGAGCTGCTCTCTGTGTCACTGCCACGGTTTGCTGCTGTCAAGCAGGAGACACACCAGTGGTTATGGCTTAACCTAAAGATATATCCCCAGGGAGACAGCTTAGACACATGGAGCAGTAGCTGATCAGCCTCATGATAAAAACACACAGTCCACCACCATTCTGAGTGGAAATAAAGGGTAGATATGGGATGCATTTGGTAAGATATATCGTGATAATGCATGGATAGTTGGGATGATCCCTCTGATAGAGACTCAGTTCAGGAACAAGATGAAACGAGCATCTCCCATTTATATATATATATATATATATATATATTTGCCTGCATCACAGTGTGTTGCTGAGAGTGAAGGGGATTAGAGCTGTATCTCCAAATCTAGAGGCGCTGATTAGAGAAAAAGACAAATCAGTGGCAGACAGTCTTGCCAAGAAACTCTCCTCAACTGGAACCAAACTCCTCTGGCTGAAAAAGACAAACTGAAATGAGGGCTGAAATAGCCAGCCATTTTTCACTTCTACGATTGCACAACATTTCCACATGCTACCCTGGTGTGAGGTAAGAAAATGTTTTCAGCATTATAACTGAGTTTCTTACCCTCACAGGAGCGTCCATCAGCCATAAGGGAGAATCCTGGGAAACAGGAGCATTGTGGCCTTCCGCCCACTGAGGTGCAGTGTTGCTCACATGGGCTGTTTCCTGAAAATAATACTGTACAGTGAGGTCAAATATAATAAATATGAAATATACTCTACTACTACTCCACTCAACAGCATTTACGGTGAAACAGAGGGGAGCTTTGTGACTCTGGGTGGGAGACAAGAACACTATTTACTGTATTGCCGTTTGCTAATTTCCTTTTTCCAGGTTGATCCCTGACCTGGTCATATTGTATTTCCTACTTTTGGCCCACAGTGTGGTAGACCTCCACCCTGGTGTCATGGAAACCAAACAAGAGAAACAAAATGTGACCCTGAACAGATTATGATATGGAGAACTCGTGAGAATGAGTGGCTGATGCTGAAAACAAACTAACCTTTGATACCATCTCGCCGCTTGTGTTTGACATTTGCGGCACAATTACATTTCATGGAAAGGGTGAGTTTGAAATAATAACACGTCAATATGCAGCAGCCTGAGCCGGCTTCTCCTCTAAACACATTCGACTACATCAAGATGCATGTTCCAGTCTCTGATTAAGACGTTAAGGATGAATGAAAGTGCTCGGTGTGGGCTGTCAGGCCTGCAGCTCCCTCTACGCTCATTAAGCTGTACGTTTCTAACCTTCACAGGGGTTGAGTGGGACAGGGGGCTGAGTGGGAGGCGGAAGCGGTGAAGTGGGCTCCACTGCCGCTCTGTCATCTTCCTTCAGTCTGTTCTCCTCGTCCACCGTCTCTGCAGAAGCATGAATAATCTCATCACACTGTAATCAAGAATTTCACCTCTCCATCTACTGCGGCCTTAGTTAGAGGCTGAAACCTTGCGCAATCCCTGCATCTTCATCCAGCGATATGAGGCTGGCAGCTACAGATGAAAGTTGTAATAGCAGTGAAGGTGAGACAGGAAAAAACATTGCCTGCAGACAAACATTTGGTTTTATTAGTGAGCCCCATCCCTCACTGTAATTTACTGAGAACTCTGGCATTAGTATCCTGTTGAGACAGGCTCGTGTTGGTGAAAGCCACTGTTGATTAAAGTCTGGTACACGTCATACAGCATTACCTGAAAATACTTCTAAACTCAACACCTGAGCAGACCTTCAGTTTGTGCAAAGAATGTTGAAAAATTGTGAAGATGTTTTTTTTTTTTTCTTCAGCTGAAAAGCTTTTTGACAACAGCAGAGATGTGATTAGTTGAGCACTGATGTCAGTCCAGGAAAGGGATGTTAGTGTGTGATTATAAATAACTATTATTACACAGTATCAGGGCTCGCAGACAGGAAGGAACTCAGAGGGACCAGGAAAATAATACACTGTGAATGTGTAGACAAATTACGACAAATGGGGTCTTCCTGCCAGGAGTGCGGACTGTAAATCACATTTCAAAGAGCAAATGGCACAAAGAGTCGCTTTCCTGTGTACTGGCATCGTTGGAAATGTCTGCTAGCACTGTGTGACAAAATATGATTGGTGGTCCTCACTTTACCTTGTGCGCAAGTGAAAGCGTCCTCTTGCAGCACGTATCCAGGGAAGCACTCACACCGGAAAGAGCCTGGTGTGTTGACACATCTGTGGTGGCAGATTTTGCCCTCATATATCAGGCACTCATCCATGTCCTCCACCTCAACAGGACCCTCCACTGCATTCTCCCCATCCCGCTCCTCACCAATGGAGAAGGCCTCTTTAGGGTACGGGCTGTCGGATACTGCAGCACACGGAGAGAGTTGCTGTTGTTCTCACAGGCAATAAAACTGCATAAAAAGTTTAATATAGTTTATTACTTTCCCTAAAGGAAAACATCTTTTAAATATAAAAATTACAGGGCAGACACAATGGCCACAATGATAAGGAGGATTTATTTTCTTATTCATTTTTATTGTAATGTTTATTTTTTGCAGGGATAAATACATAGCATCAACCACTGCCACATACCACATTATTCATATCCTAAACAAGATTGCAACGCCCTTCCTTAGATGGTCTCTTAAAAATACACGTGCAGCATAACAAGATGCACAAAATGCATCAATAGAAGTTACAATAAAAGACATAGAAGAAGATGTAGATGTACATATAATGTCATGATTAATCTCTTTCCTTTTGCTTTTAGTTTGCGTTGTCTTGCTGTATTTCTGTGTCTAATCCCAAATGGGATTGACCAAATGTTTGTCATGATGTACCTAACTAACTAACAAACCAGAAAAGAAGAAAACATCCTAAAGAAAGGCACCTGATCAAGGCAGATCACACTACGAAAAAACAGTTTTACTGAAACATGAATTTGAAATGAGCCAAGTTCTTCACCTTGCAGTAGCCAAAAAACTAATCAATGCAAGAATACTACCAACAACATAGTGGTTTAGTGAAAAAGGATTTAATGCAATGCTGGGCAGGCAGATAGGCACTATATCTCTTAGAATTACAGTACAGGAGTGATCTGGGCTACTACACTATGTTCTGGGAGGCCAATGAGGTACATAATTTTTCAGTAGGGTAGGGGGACCTTACCAGAATGCTTAATTTTAACTGCTAGTATAAAGAAAATTGATGTCTTGGGTTTAAATCAGTACTTTTCTCTGGCAGTGTACGGGTGTGTATTACAACAACATCCCCCCTCCCTTGGCATAGAGCATGCAGTGCATGTGTATTTGCACATACAAATATTTGTTGACAGTACCTTTTTGTGGTGGTGAAGTGGGGTTGAGAGCAGGCCTCTCTCTGACAGAGTGCCAGCTGTCTTGATTCCCAGCACTGCTCTCCTCCCCCCCGCAGCAGGTTAGAAAGACGTGTCTGCAGTGGAAGCCCAGGTACTGGTGGGCTTCGCAGCGATGCCCCTCACTGCGGAACTGCAGCCCCAGAGTGCAGCAGTCACAGCATTCCTGCGGGTCACACAGTCTTTACACATGTAGTCTAGGATCATGTAGCTCTTTAGAGAAGCTGCTGTACTCCATTTTAAAATCCATTTTATGAAAAAGACTACTCTCAGTGGTCCATGCTGTGTGCAAGATTTGTTTTTAGCAACGCTACATGGCAATGCTGGTCTGACCACTTTGGTCAAGACTGAAATATCTTGAACTATCAGATGGTTTGCTATTAAATGTTTGTACTGACATCATGGTCCATGGAGGGTTACTGACTTTGGTGATCCCCTGACATTTCCTCTAGTGCCACCAGCGTTGACGTGTTTTTAGTGAAATGTCTAAATATTGCATGGATTGTCTTGAGATATTCATGATGCCCAGAAGATCCATCCTATTTCCCTCTCGTGCCACCATCAGGTCAGTATTTCAATGCAAAATAACCTGCAAAACTAATGACATTCCCATCATCATTCTCAGCGCTTATTAGCAAATGTTAGCATTTGAACACTAAGATGGTTGAACACTGTAAACATTACTTGCTGAACACTTGTTAGCACTGTCACTGTGGGACGTTAGCATTTAGCACCAGAGTTTCTAAATAGCCTCACAGAGCCGCTAGCATGGCTGTGGACCCTCAATCTTCTTGAATTGAACTTTGACAGCGACAAGCATGAATTTGGAGCAACTCTCCCCTGACTCACAGCCTCTCACTTTATTTCTCTGTAGGTCTCAGCAGAATCGCCACTTGGAGTGCATGGGGGCATAGCGAAACATAAAACTGTAAGTAATGACCACAGTGATGTGTCGTGGCTGTAGATGGCATAATATTACTAAATCTCCAGGAAGGTGGTGAAAGCCAATATTTAACAGCTGTACTGCAGCATAGCGTCGATAATGGCCCCATGCTGCTCAAGGGCCTCTGAGCAGGTGAGTAAGTATCATTCAACACACAGGTCAGGTGGCAAATCTGGGCGTACACGATAGAATTACACAGTCACCACGACTTGACCCTCATTAACCACAATAATAGCTTGCTGTCTGCCACTGCTGCTGTTTTACAACATCAATTATCAGTCCGTGTTTCAACAATTTCAGAGAGGCCACACAATTGGCATATGACATTTCCAATTGCTGAGGTCTGCTTTGAAGATAGTAAAGCTTTTACGACTGTGGGAATCTTAAGTTGTAATTGGCCCTAAATCATTTTGTCTAAATTAAATAAGGCAATTGAATAACAGGGAATTGGCACCGCAGCAGTAATGCTCAGAGGAGACAGAATAAAGACAAACACTGCAGAGAGACTCTTACTGGCTACAGACTAGTACCATCTACACATGTTTTCAATTCTACTGTGACTAATGCATTTATCAATTGCTAATTCAGACTATATTAGGCTTCATTTGAAATTTACAATGTCATTAAGTTTGACTGTGAACCCATTGAACTGTGTTTGCCCTTTGCCGTGGTATCTGGTCACAAATACTTGCCTTGTAGGGATCGATCCCACATTTATTGCTGGCGTCCTTTTGACACATATCTCCTGCTCGGGCTGCATTCATTCCAGCCAAACACCCACTTTCTCTCAGGGAACCGAGGCAGCACTGTTGTTGGGCAGTCCTGGCAGAGAAAAGCACACAGGAAAAAGGACTGCAGAAGTGTTTTGGACTGCAACTGCGCCCCTACAGCAACAACGAGTGGGCTGCCTGTTCTTCCCACGAGTGCTAAGACAGAGCCGACTGAACTGTGTTTTCAAATTTCTCTAAATTCAATTAAAAGGAGAAATTGAAATCAAAATCTTAATAATTTACCAGTCAAAGCTTAAATTGATCTTTCTTTATCATTATGTCCCTTTACTAATCTATTTTCTTGTTGATCACTCCAGTGAAGTAGACTATAAACAGACTATTCAAGATGATTTACAGTGTGCAGGGCTAAATGATGTCAATGGGCGTTTAATAATGGCCTTACCAGCAGATGGAGTGCCTATCTTTTGTGGGTGGCTCCATGTTGTTGCAGTGACCATTAGCTGAAGCCCATTTCTCCCCTGTCTCACAGCAGGTCTTCACCAGCTCCTTGGCAGACACTATAATGAAACACAAACAGTTCCAGATTTATCCCACTCAGTGCAGCCAGCGTTTCAGAGGAATCGCATGAATTAACGGTTACAATGTGAATTCAGCTGGAAGCGGATGGTTAACATTTACCACCATAGAATCCCAAAAGTGGGATGCTGTAAAATCTGGTTACAGGGTATTTGAAGTGCAACTGAATTTCATCTTTTGTGGAACACTTGTCTCAGAAATAGACTTAGAGCTGGTTTTGGTGACTTCACGCTGAGAATAGCAAGTACAATCTGTGTTTTTCTTCTCAGACTCCTTCAGACTCCTTGACTCTGCTCTCACTTTCATTGGCAGGGAGAAGTATGAAACCCAAGACTCTATAAAAATTACCTTCAGAGTTAAATTGTACTTTTTGGTTACATCCTGGCTAATCAGAGCTGGAGCAGAGTGACAGAGTCACACATTAGCACTTCATTTCAAACTGGGCCAGGGAACAGACAGAGCAAAAACACATTATCCAGTTTACAGGGAAAATGTATACGTGTTCCTTCAATAACAGGGCAGTGCATTCCTGCTTTGATTTGTGGCTCCTGCACTACTATGGAAGACACAACTCATGACATTCATGCCTTCACAGTCAGTCATACCATACAGGACAAAACATTTGTCAATCTGGACATATACCAAACACAATATGTTTTTACCTCAACTTAAGGAACCAGACTTAACCCTCTTAAATTTGAAAGTAACACAGTTAGTTAAATTAATAATTATGTTTTATGTGATGAAACTGGCCCTCACTGGATTTATGATTATTCATTATCATAATTATGTTTACTGTATTTTGACCACTTTCTTTAATAGTACATGCTGGATATGCTGTATTGTGAAGGTGTTTGTCTTGTGTTTAGAGGCTGATATGTGGATATGTTGCAAGTGGGAGTTGTCTTTCCAGCTATAACATGGATGCAAAACAAACTGAAAAGAAAACAGATTATAACCAGAGTCTAAAGCTGTGAGGCTGCACTGAGGCACAACTGTGCTTTGTGCTACATGTCAGCATTGCTAATGCTAACATACTGATATTTATCAGGTAATGTTTCCCATGTTCATAGTTTAGCATGTTAGCATAACATTAGCTAATTAATTATAAACACAAAGTACAGCTGAGGCTGATGTCATTAGTTTTGCAGGTATTTGGTCAAAACGTTTGGGACAAATTTGACCTGATGATGGCGCTTGATGAAGTCAGGAGATGACAATTCATCCTGTGGGGAACATGAATGTGTGTGTACCAAATTTCATGGCAATTCATCAATATTTTGACATTTTGCTAAAACTAAAAATGAACCTCATGGTGGCGCTACAGAAAGAGTCAGGGGATGACCAAAGTCAGTAGGGTCCATCCTACAGGGATATATTTGCCAACACTGGCATACCTGAAGCCACGCCGCTAGCGTTACTAAAAATCATATGAACAGCCCTCTAAAAGTTTTAATAGGCCTCTCATAGCATGGTCTGCTCCAACGTAAGCCTTAAATGAGCATGGGTGTCACGCAGAGGACAGACCAAGCTAAAAATCTTATTGCAATTATAAATAGCACAGACGTGTGACAGTGCCCAAGGTCATTCTACCATTTTGACTTCCACATCCACTTTATTTTTGTTTAAATACTCCTTGACTTACCTACACATAATAAGACCAAGGCAATTATTTGGAATAGAGCAAGTGACTGCTGCAGTGTGCATAATTTAAAGGTTTAGAAATGAGAAAATCTAAACCTTGAAAGGCACAATGACTCTTTGATAGATAACTACAGTATCTGTGCCAGCCGTGCAGTTAAACAAGTCCCTTTGAACCTGAGTGAATGTATATTAAAAGACAGGGAACATAATTATTCATCCTCCCTCTTCTGCCTCCTATTCATTTTCTCCAGGTGGAATCAGTTCAAGAACATGACACACATTTGCTCCCATGTGTCCATCCAGAATGTGGGAGTTATACAGAGTTTAACTACATACAGTTCGTGACTATGTTTACAAAGGATTTAGTGGATGAAATGGAGGGAGATTGCGTTTCACCAAAATAGCTACTGGGGATGAAAACAATGATAAACTATTTTAGCCGAGCTATATCTGCATCTAACCAGGTCTCTTCCTGTCTCTTTGACAGACCTTCTAATTAAGCCTGTATCGTAACTTGTTCCATTCAGCTGTGCAATAATTAGCTAAGTTGATTTATTGTACTTGCACAACTGAGATCCAAAATATACACTTGAAAGGTGGCTGAGGAGCATCTCTCTCTGTTCCAGGCCTGTCATTATATTTGGCCATTAGACTAGCATTAACACCAGATGCTTCGCTCTTGTCCAAATCCAAAACTGGTGACATCACACCCTCTGAAAATATGGAGCAAGAATAACAACCAAAAAGGACAACTCTCAACATGTCTGGAGGTGTCATAAAGCAGTGCGCTGCCACTAATCAAGGCTCATGTGTCTTTTCTTTTGTGGAATTGGCAGTGATTTACAATACAGGTGGGCTGGAGTCAACAGGACCAACAGTATGAATAACAGCACATGCCAAGGGGTCTATGACATACAAACTCATGTGGTTGAACATGTCAGATGATTGATGCTGAAAGCTTAAAAGCATGTCCGTGTTTATGTGTGCGTGTATGTGAGTTTGCAGGCCCGTGTTAAACTCAGGAGGGAGTGGCACAATGTTCTTCTCACCTTTAACATAAGTACTTGCAAAGATACAGTGTCTTTTGAAACACATAAACGCTGTCCAAGAACAGCTGGTTGTGACATAACAGGGAGGGCTCTCCTGCTGTCACCATGACTTCATTTCCCAAACGGCCAATTCAGGTTTCAATTATTGTCAACTCATGTCTTAATCTCCCTAAGATTGCGAGCCAACAATCGTGTGATCCATCTTTTTGTAGTCTTAATCAGGGTTAAAGTTAGTTGAAGCCCCGAGGGCTTGCCTCAGTCTTTGATGGTTTCACACCATAACCTCCAATCCAATGACACCTCCTTGTGGTTAGATAACCTGAAAGAAACACTAAAATACACACTGTGAGGACTTGTCACTAATGGTGCATTTCATTATTGCGACTTATAGCTTGTGTTTCCTAAAGATACCACACGTCCTTGACACGCCCAAGCATGCAAACGGCCACAATGTTTCACAAAGTTTCTGCCTTGCAACATCAGCATTAGAGATTCTTCTTTGCATATTAAATTGGTTAAGCATATTCCACTGCACGCCTCTGACCTAATACTCTCCACAGTCTTGTAATTTGAACCTGTTTCCTATTGCCTTATTATGGCTTATATATTCCAAGGTGTGTTCACAAACCAGAACACAGGAAATTTGCTAATTTCTTGCCAAAGGAAATACATCCAAATCCTGATTTTGGACCTGATGGATGAAAATAACAGTGAGGAATAATATTACCTAATTGGCTGGTCCAAGTCCCATTAGAAGTATTTCTATTTTCTGCATTAGAAATCATTATATCAATGAAGCATAAATATGAGTGTAAGATTTCATATGAAAGGTTTACTGTATTTCATATTTGGAGGAGAACAAATGACTGTATCGTAAGTCTGAAAACATCTGTATACAGCTGCACTTTCCCTGTATGTTAATGATGTTAAATGTAGATGGGTACAATTTATCACGAGTCTCTTTTACGAGTGGTTTCCTGCATCTGGAGCAGATGTTTTGTTTTATTTGTAAGCCTCGGTGACATGTGGATCGGGCGGGTTTTTCAGTATGGAGAAATAAGCTATCTTCTTCAAACTGATCTTCAGTATCTTCGTACCACAGTGCTGGTACAGTCGGACTCTCACATGGCCAGCTCTGGAATTCACCCTCCTTTTCATCCTAAGGAAAATTATACATCTGCTCAGCCCACTCCCATATGCAGCATGTTGTGACAGTTACAGTTGATAAAAACAAGCACTTCAGTTCTTCCACCTCACATCAGATGATTTTTGTGCTTCAGTTTTACCATCTTATCCATGTCTAACTTTCTTCTAGTTTAGTTCGATGTTATGGTTGGTGCTTGGCGAAGTCGGAAGGGAAGTTACTGAGAGGAGAATGAAGGTATGCTTCAGATGAGGTGATTACTGGGAAGATTGGGAAACCAGCGGCCTCACGGGAGACAGGTAATCACACCGGCTCATGAGGGAGCAGTGAGTAGCGTCTGGCAATCAAGCCACAACAGTGGTCTCATTCATCACATGGGTATTATGCCGCTCACAGGTACAACCCCCAAGAAATCCTATACCAGGTCCAGACCAGCATCAGAAAGCCTAAAAAATCCCATCCCCCTTCTGAGCACACACTGTGTCTGGTTGGAAAGACAGAGGGCAAATGAGCAGTAGTTATTGACTAAAACAAAAAACATTTATCTTTGGCCGTGTTCCACTGCAACGGCAGGCCATTTATGTTTAGTGAAAAATGCTTGTGTTCTTGTTATTCATGCTTTCTCTTTTCCTCTCCAGATATCTTTGGCATCCTCTGCTAATGGCATTGATAACAGGCATTAGTCAAGACCCTTATCAGCTGGGTTTTTCCTGTCTGTGCTTTAACATGTCACCACTCTGGAAGGCTTCCCTTAGTCCAGTGACCTTCACCAGTGAACCCGAACAGTGTCATTCCATCCCACACACCGAGTGGCCAGGCCAGTTAGTTCAAGTTCCTCCTTATCCCAGGAGACAAACGCATCCTACTTTGACTGTCAACTCTCTTCCATTAAGCTATAATTCACAAATGAATAGCTGGACTTCATCCTAATGCACTTATGGCTGGTTTGGAAAACTTTTGAGGACGTCTGTCAAGGCGCATATCTGATCTTTCCCTGAGTGAACAAAAGAGTTTCTATATTGGCTCACAGAAGTTCACACACAGTTTCACATTTTACCCAGACTTGACCCAAGTCTGTAGCCAAAATGTGTCTAACAGCAACAAACGGTCAATTTCTAACCTTTATTCTCCAACTTTATGCTGGTAAATGAACTTGACAGGTACCTCTGGAGTTCACTGCCACAGAAACACCCAACAGATGCATTCAGCATATACTACACATACCTATGGAGGCCAGGTGCTGAAAGGAAAGAAAAGTCCTGACAGGTCTCAACAAACATCACGGTGCTGTAAAGTAGGTTAACTGCACACCTCCAGATTTTGGTTTGCTGGACAAAACACCACTAATAAAAAAAGAGTACTCAGAACTCTTTTCTTTAGCAATTCAGCCACTTAAGTGGTTATAAAGGTGAAATGACAAGGCTAATACATTTCATTCATTCATAATTTAGTTCACTCACTTCATAGGGAAGCCTTGTAATGTAGTTAGCTACCTTGTGCCATAAAGAGCAGGGAAATTATGATCTAATAAGGTTTTTCTTGGCTAGTTAGAAGAAGGGATCATTATGGAACTGCGTAAAATCACGTGATTCATTAAAGCTAACGCAGCATTCAGATTTTTTAAATGTATAATATATATGTAACCTAACTTCACATTTTAAATAAGACATGGTGTTTTTTTGTCATGCTTTCCAGTGCAGTGTAACTCGTCTTCTAGACAGCTTTGTAATCACTTCATCATGTGCTTTCTACAGTAGATTGGCCTATATGCCCTGAAGGGGGCTGTTCGAGAACATGCTGATAATCACATGATGGATACAGGCAGGAGGCACAAACCCAGGACTCTCTCTGGAGCAAAGTAGGGAGAGAAATTGCAATTTCAGCTGCTCTTACAGGATTTATCAGATGTATTGGAAGCATAATAATTTAGATATGGCTCCAGGCTTGGTATTACTGGCTATTTACAAACCTCTAGAGAAATAAATGTAGCATTCTCTTAACTTGAATGCATGAAAATGAGTACATACTAAGTATAGTGCTTTTGTCGACTGAGCAAGGTAGATAAACGCTATCTAGGGAAAACAGACTTTCCATGGACAATTGTTTTTCCTGGACTGCTGCCAGCTTGAATAGAGTGATTATGAATTCCTCCTCAAAAGACAGGATGTGAGAGAAGGAAAAGGAGGTTGTATTTTGAAAAAGTAACAACCTAACATTGTCATTACAAGGCTATAAATCATCACACTGTGATGTATTTTGATGTAGGCACTGAATGAATCAAACCATTTTATGTTTCAGATCAATTCAGCTGCTTTCAATCACTTCATTTGACAAGAAGAGTTAGGATACTGTTGATCATAAAAGGTCAGGATTACTTGACACTCTTTATAATAACTTACCTTCTGTGTCTCCCTCCACATCATGAGACTGGTAGTTGTGGAGGGTTTGGGGCTGTCTTTGAGGCTGCTCGCCGTGCTCCCTCATCCTGACTGGAGCTCTGCTGGTGGGACTGAACTGTATCGTGGGGTATGAGCCCAGCTCCGCTTTACTGGGCGGCTGCCTGTGCTCCACTGACACTTCTTCTTGTTTCTTATGGCCGCCATGACTCCCCGTGCGACTGCCTTGACTATGTTTGTGATGGCCAAAGTACCTGCCTCCCTTGTTTGCGCGGGTGGTATATACTGTGTCTTTTAAAGTGTCCAGTGCCACTTTGTTTCTGTCACTGTTGTGTCTAATGGTCCTTTCACCAATTTCCTGTTGCGGCCTGTGGTTCTCTGTGGTCGCTTTCTGTGTGGTTGCTGTTGTTAGCGATGTTGATGTTTCGCTCTGAGTCCCTGCTGTGGTTGGATCCATGTTATGTGTGACCTCAGCCTCACTGCTCCTCTCTGGATCAGGGCTTTTTTGTGTCTCCCTTGGCTCATGTCTCCTGTCATCATGGGAGCTGGAGGCAGTGGAGCTTGACTCTGGGTAAGCTGGTGGTACTGTAGTAGATTCCAGTGGTTGGGCCAGATCTTGGATAGTGGAAGACGTCGGCCTTGCCATTTTATAGTCATATTCCTCTGTGCCAAAACTGGGTGGGTCCTTCTTATACAGTGGTAGAGTGTTCCCCAGTGCCAGCTTGGAAAACTGTTCTCCAGGACTCGTTTGTCGGCTGTCATGACGGCTGCTAATGTCTCTCAAAGGATTGTTGTTCTCAGTGCTCGTAACCCGCATGGGCTTATTAGAACTACGAAGGTCACAGCCGGGGATAGGTGAACACATTAACCTTCCACCTTCATTTGGACAGTGGCAAACCTGGCACTGGTCTATCTGGAAGGAGTGTCCCGCCTCATACTTCTTGTTGCCATGGGTACAGCCAATTCGCTCACATTGAAGACATCCATCTGCAGGTTGTAAAATATCAATGCAGTTGGGGGGAATTTCAGGGCATGGAATAAAACGACAGCTTATCTTCCCTCCTCCCTGGGGACAGGAGCATTCGGTGCTTCCGAAATCCACAAAGTAAGCTTCCCCCTCTGGGACTTTCCCTTTCTGGAAGCCTGCTTGGACACAGTCGTAGTACTGGTAACCCTCACAGGTGCAGCCCCTTTGTGTGCATGTGGGACAGCAGGCACCTTTCTCTAAAACCGTTTCGATGCAGTTCTGCAGGACAGGACAGTCTACACCTGTGCAGTCTTTCTGGCTTAGACAGGTGTCCATGCACAGAATCATCCAACATAAAAACAGCGTTGCCCTCTGAATGTTCATTTTGCATTAAAAAAAGTACAAGTCAGTTCTTCAAAGTAAGCGTCTCTTCAGGCTAGATTTTAATCCAGATGAGAAAGAATTTTGTGTCTTTTAGCCTGTGGAAGTAAACAGTGGTTAATGATATATTTACAGTGCAAAAGTTGTCTGGCATTCAGCTTGATAACAATCAGTGGCCTATTATTTTTGGTTTGTTTTCACAGTTATTATCAAAAACACATGTTTTAACTTAAGAACCTGTCTGCTTTAATTTGATCACCTGCCAAACATACATTTTTCCATGCCTATTCATTTGGCACCACAGGGTATGAAAGTTGTGGTTTATATTTGATTGCACATGAAGTAAGATTGACTGAGGGAAATATGTTCAATGAAAACCCAACAAAAATGATCAGTTGTTGAAAAAAAACAATGCTGAAATAACAAAACCTCCCTTCTATGACAATGTTACAGTTTGCAAAAACAGTGTGCTAATTGTGTTGCACAGAGAACTGCTTATCTGAGTTATCGCAGCATATGTTAGTGTATTCTCATTTTTTCACTTCCCTGGAATATGATTGGGATGTTGTGCAAAAACTGTTCTGCCTATAATAGCTGATGAAGCATGAACTGTTTCAGCAAGCTGTGCTCTTGCAGGGATGACACACCAGTAATAATGCTTAAACTAGCAGAAGTAGTATTATAAGAAAATACGACAAAGTATAGAAATGATGGGCTTGGATGAGATTTCTGGAAGTTTGTACTTCTGTACAGAGACAGAGTGGCAGCAGAATGTGACAGGCTTGATCCTGTGAGTAGGTGATGTGAATTCAAATCAGACAGCATATTGAAAACCAGGTGTTTTCTATTTTTCTTTTCCTGTTTTTCCTCGCTGCTTGCATTTGTGCCAATCGCAAGAGACTTATGTGACATTTCATGCAAAGTCGGGTTCAAAATGAGAGATTAACTCAAAATCATTCTGCATGACAAACTTGTCTTCCTGCTGGAATGCTTCTAACCAATTTCGGCGGTGCTCTTTCACAGCCTATTTTGTTATCACATTTTTCCCAAACTGAATGTCCTTGGGATAGATTCCCACCAAACGAGAAGCAGCTACAGAAAACACAGGATAGAGGATGTTTATAGATTACTTTTTCTTCAATAGAAACAGCCTGTAGATACAGTTTCCACAAGTACAAGAACCTGGTTATTTCAAATGCATCTGCCTGACTGTGCACTGATGTTGGGAAATCTAATTCTAGCCTGTGCGCTGAGCAAAACATGCAGTGCATCAACTTAAAAGTAATAGAAATAAAATCTAGAGGCCTTTAAATACATGTGGGGGTCATCAAACTAAACACAACATCTGTAGCTCTGTCTTCCTTCATAACTCAGGCAAAGACACAAAGTGCACTGCAGCTCCAGTTAGAGAATCAATGGTGTCTTTGTGTGCTGCGGGTACAAAATCATTTTACCAGAACTTGCAGTCTTTTAACAGGCACAAGGCCCATTGCTATGGTGTGTTCAAATCAGCCCTAAAAGCACCGAAACCCAAACTCTGTGTGTATTCTTACAACATTCATAGAAAGAGAAGGGGAAATCTAACATAAAAAAGGCCACTTGGTGATAAGGAAACCTGGTGGGACTGAGCATGAAACTCACCTGGCTGTACCTTTAAAGACCTGTTTTCTGCGAATGAGTGAAAAATAGTCTGCTATGTTGTTTGTTCAGCTATCAGTTCAGGCAATGTCCTACAAAGCATTTCAAACAGCGACTGTGTGCCTTGCCATCCAAGTAGCCCAAAACTGACCTTTATCCTTATACTCACTGTGCCCCGCGCGCACGCACACACACACACACACACACACACACGTGCAGCCACCGTTTCCCCGCATCCACTCAATCCTCAACCCGCGGGCGAACACGCTGAAACGTCAATCCCTAAATATTTCAGCGACGAGCAATGAATTAAAGACTCGCTCATTCATGCGAGATTATTTGAGCGAGCACACTTCGCTGTCAGATCGAGGACTTCAGCAGCACTTGCGGTGATCAAACCACGAAATTATTTTTCAAGACGATGACTTCAACATTAGAAGTCCACAGTCGTATAGACGAACATTAAATAAAGCCCAGAATATTTATTTAATTCGTCGGGCTATGACATAACATCAGATTTAAGCTGCGATAAATTACTTCCCAAATAGATATCAAACGATTTTAAAAATATGACAGTGCTGATCTAAATGTAAATATTTGTCCCTATGCTCACATGCTGTCCAGAGGGACCCGTCAAGTGGAAATCATGTTCAATATATCAAATCGTGCACTGACAGCGATTGTTTTTATCCATACAAATCTCGTTGCCTACCTTGCGTCTCTGACCTTGCAGTGCTGGTGTGCTCCTAAAGGGAACTTGTGCGTAAAGTTTATGCCCTGACTCCTCCGACTTGGGAGGCTGGGAGCGCCGTCGCTCCCCCTTTCCTCTTGTTTGGGAGGGCGGGACAAGCTTCCATAGAATTATTTCCAACTCTTTCGAAATGATTTCTGTTCCCTCTTCTGCATTAGAATCATCCAGAATACGAGAATGACTGAGCAACAGACGTCAGTGGAAAATGTGTGTTACGAAAAATGACAAAGTTAATTAGGATGCTGTGTAAATAGCATATCTTATAAGAATATTACAATTTGTAATTTTGCACAAATTGCATATACTGCATGTTCACAATTATTACTGTTTAACTGTTTTTACAGGTGCCAAATGATTTACTTATATGCTGTTTACTCCGCCAGATGTCAAAAAGCCACACTGATAAATCTCATAGCTCATACAAGCATCAGACATCACATGATGTCTGTGATCTTTGTCAACAGAGCTTTAAGTGTATTACAGCTGTAATTACTGAAATGTGATATACTGCATGCTGCTAAGGGTCTGTCCTAAACAGACTACAGTGAATTTCATCTTTTAAATAACTCTCCACTTTTTTCTTAGTTTTATCTTCAGGGTCATTGAGTCACTAGTCAGAATAACTATGGACAAAAGCTGCCTCAGTGGAAGAATAGACTAACCAGAACGGCACAAGGGGCACTGGGGCCATTGGCCACTTTGTTTCAGGGGTCTCCCTTGACTAATCAATGACCGAGATGAGTCAGTGGCCTCATTATTAGTTTCCTCTGTTCATTATAATCAAATGCATGCGCAGCTGCACCAGTCACACACGATGAAGACCCCCCTGATGCTCTTAAATGTCTTTCCTGATTGAGTGAAATGTTTATCTCTCATCTAATTAACAATTCAGCTTAAATTCTACTCTCCATTTCACATATTTGTGACTTGCGAGCAGTGAATCAAAGCTAGAAAAAGAACATGCAGAGCCATACAGACGTACGTCACAACTCTCTAAGTCCTTGATGACAGACCAGTCCTCTAAGCACGTCTACATCCACTTGACTTGCATAACTTCATACGAATGACAGCTGTATTGGTTTTCCTGGTTCAGTGTTAAATGTTATCTCAGTCTGACCTGTGCGTGGTAGTCAAGCTGTGTTACACCCCGAAGGAGACACATGTATGACGCAGGTCCAGTGAAGGAAAGTTCAACTCACAATTGACCCACTCATATGATCATTCATAACCTGGACACGTGAGCTAAGTGGCCCTGGCTGTTGTCACTCTGTGCAGCCCTGCCCTGCTGTGGAGCCTAAAACACATCACAAGCAGCACCCATAAGCTTCTGACCCTCAGAAAGGTAAACATCATCACAGGAAATCTAATTTTACTTTATTCCACAGATGTCGTACAAATGACAAAGATTACATAACACACATGACCCACGGCCACCTGCAGGAACATGTCTGTCGCAATACAATGTGCTGTTTTGCCAATTACCACTTCAGAAGTGAATTCTCCCTTGTGCCATTTCCGCAACTACAAATGCTGCTTTTCAGTGCTGAATTGTACACTTTCAACAGTCTCTACATAAAAATAAATCATGTCTGTAATAAAAATAAGCGGATCAAACAGAAATAAATATCTAAATGCTTCATGCCTTGTAGGTTTAGAACATTTGAGGCCCTCTGACTCCAGAGAGATGTCCTCATGTCACAGGCAGGGACCAAATGGTCTGCTCCCCCCACAGTAGTTGACCTCTCCTTACTCTTCTGGGGCTGGAAACACTCAGTTTAGTAATGGCTCTCAGCCTGCGAGATAATGTCATCTGACACGCACTGATTTGGGAGAGGTAATTGCACCCCACACTGTTGTAATTTCTCATTCATGCATGTTTGAATGGTGACTTATGCCACTACTAATTGCCCAAGCCCACTGACTGCAACCCTGCCTCATAATAATGTACCTAATGGGCACTTTCTCTGTTTCACACTAGGAATATTGAATTAAAGAGTTTAATACACTGTGTTTATTATTTGTTCTCCGAGCAGAGTGAAGTCATTCTTGCCTCAGTTCTTTTGACGATAGCATAGCCTTGATATTCTTCAGGGTTTTCATTAAAACTGATGCCAGTGATGGTGACATCATTGTCTACTTGGGCCCCCTAATGCAGTAGGCATTAATGTTATCTGTCCATTGTGTGATACATTGTCCTGGTCTTCTGCTTTTGTTTAAACTGGTGGATAGAGCCTCGTAGTGTTTGTTGTAACCTTTGTTGGGTCAGAGAGGGGTGGGGTGGTCTAAATTGATAAATTGGATACCTCAGTCCGTTCATTTCATGGTAATATGGAGTGATTTCACAAGAACAAGTGCATACACATCCAAAGTGCCAGATGATTATTTCTAGTCTTCGAGTGTTTAGGCAGTAACATACCTCACGTGTGGTTAATGACCAATAAATGTTGTAGATCTTTTACTTGTGCATTCAAATATGTTTTCTATCAACACACTGCTGCAGGTCTGTAAGACAAAGTGAAGAGAGGAAGTCTTTAAAGTAAACCAGCAAAGACAGGGCACTGTGGCTCTGAGGGGGGCTACACACCACAGGAAATTAAGACCCAAATGTAATGTGGTTTAAGTGACTCCCCACCTGTGTCTTGTAAAGACTTTCCAGGGTGTAGTTAAATAATGGCATGTGTGCTGTGGGGTTGCAGCCCAACACTACAACAGCTTTTGGCTTAGCTGTGAAGTAGCTAAATGTTTAATTCCGCTTCACTTCTGCGTTGTGGTGTGATATCAACACCATGGTCTAGAGATAGTTAAAATCATCTAATATCACAAACTACTTTCAAATAGGTTATAATTAATATCATTTTACTTAATGTGAATTTAAAAGAGAAAAAAATCTCTTGAAGTTGTGATCACGTGGAAACATTTGGGAAAGATTACATTGTCCATGATCATGAATGCATAAAGCTGCAAATACAAACCCACTCAGCTCTGTATACCTAATGCCTATACCACGGAGATGGCAAGGGGGTTTAAAACATGACTGTGTGAAGGGGTTTAATACTTAAAGCACAGCTCTGTAGACCTGCCCCATTTTACCTTATGTAAACCAAATTAATCTGAAATTGAAAAGGTATATTACCTCTCAAGGGAAATGGTGATTTTTAAGGAAATTGATTTTTCCTTTCATTATGATTAATAAAAGAACATCACCCAACATGAAGTTCACCAGATTGCTGAGAAAACTGACCCTGTAGACATCAGTAGTCTTGTCACACACAGAGTTGGAGTGATCATTTGAGCTAGCCCCACCTCTTTGTCCCTTTTTACATTTCTTGGAACACAAAGTTAGCTCCCTGAGGCAAGGGCTGATTTCAATGGATAGTAACACCTTTTATTATGCCTACCTACAGCAGTTTTAACTTTAAGCTGTGTACTCCCCAAACTATTTGAAGCACTGACCCTTCCAAAGCCTATTAAATTTCTGGTGAAAGCTGAGCCACCGGTTGAGATCATTGCCATTGAGTAAGCGTTTAAATAAGTGCTATGGCCTTCTGCACCCACTTGTTTGGACCAAGCCAAGCATGGTGGCCAAAAAAAGTTCTCGACTTCACACCAGGCAGAACGTGACTGCTGATGCATGCCAAATGAGGAGACACTAGACAGACTTGGAAAAGCAGCTGCAGCCATTTGTGACATAGGAAAATATTTGATGTGCAACATATGGGTGTTGATGCACGTATTTAGTCCGATAGCAGAGGTGAAATGCTTTGATGGTTTCCAGTGTGGTATACACAATTGCAAGTATGGGAATCTGAAAGGTCAAACTATAATAATAGTAACTTTTAAATGTTATGGCTTTAACTCACCAAAAACACAGGCACAAAGTCAGACAACTTAAATGAAAAATATTTCCAACCATTTGAGAACTTCCCCTATTTTTTCATTGGATATACTTAATGGTTGCTGAGCTTTAATGCTGCCAGATTTCGACTGAGGAAATCACATAACGATCTATCCGAGGCCCAGAAACAACTCTACATTACAAGCACTTTTCCCCTTTGAATGAGTTCAGTCTGGTGCTGCACTTTGTGTTGTCTAGACTTGAGCCTCCATGTGAAGCGCCACAGACACAGAGCGTGACATTCAGGTATTGTTTTCCATGTTCTCAGACGTTACGTCATTCACTCCTAACATCAATTGTATGTGCACTGCTCGTGGACAGGGTACAAAGATGAAACTAAATGTAGGGCTGAAGCCCACACAGAGCGGCTTTATCAAAATAAATGAAAGTTGTTCTGTCTTCTCGGGTTTCATTCTCAGCTGCCATCCTTGCAGTGAAGACAGATGCGTCATTTTATTTTATCCCAAAATAGCTTGAAAAAGTCAAAGTAAGTAGGAACAGGCATCATTTTAGACCATTTTACCTTTGTAGCGTGAATATACAGTATATCATATGAGTAGACTGCTGCAGTTACAACTATATGGTTGTCATTAAAACCAGCCTATCGGAACACAGCACCAGTCAGTGATGGGCCTTCATTGCTAATGCACTCTGACTCAAAACAATATGTCACTTTTGGCACAGTGTATCTGCTAATCAAGCTGCTCAGCTCATTGTGTCTAGAACACTAAGAGGCACAAACTAGGAGGAGCATTGCTGTAATAACTTCACAGCAGATGAGAGGACGGATCAGAAATAATGCAGCCAACTGAACTGAGAATGTATAATTAACATTCTGTTAACAATTCATGTTTTATCCCTGGACCAATTTTAATGCCAGACAATGATCTCACACACAAACAAACAGAGGGGAAATTAGATTTTAGTTGCTAACAGCATTACACTTCCAAACATGTTGCCATCTTTTTCAGCCATAGTCTTTTCAACCACTGTTCTTTTGTCAGATATCGCATTGGTTGAAGGGCACTGATGACATTTCTCTTTCTTTACCCATATTTCAGATAATGAACTTGTCCCCTTCTCATTGCTGTCATATATGCCTGGGTGAGAATAATATACAGGTAGCTGTCAGTGACACCTAGAGGTGAAAAGTCATGCACTGCATGTTCTTGACTGAATGCTAAAGACCCACACAGCCAAACTCTGGGTGCATCCAAAAGACGCAACGCAATAATGACTGGCAGCCAGACGTTCATAATGGTCTACCTTGTCTGTTTATTCAGGCTGATTTATAGTTTAATACAAAATCAATCATGCTGTACACAAAATGATTCAGTAACTTGTGTCAGCCAACTTCTAAACGCCCTGCATGTCAAATTCATTCACCATCCAGAGCAGACATTTCTTGTGTAGTAGGGCATGCTAATGTTTGATTTGTGTCCTAGTGGCTTTCATTTATCTTACACGGCCAGAGTCCACAGACAGAAAGATCTATCGGCTATGAGTGTCAAGGATTAGTCAAACACTTACAAGTTACCACAAGAGCTACAATATACAAAGGTATCACTTTACTTAAACAATTGTAAGCAATGAATCATATCTTTGTGAATGAACAAAAACAGTTTTTTTTGATACAGTTAGTTCAACTTTACGGTAATTTCTGAGGCCTACTTTAACAATGATGTCATATTGGATTGCATTTTGCTGTCTAAAGTTTTGTCCACCACTCCATACAGTACAAACATATTACAAATAACTCTCAATATACGACACAACACCAGTACTAGAGCCTTACAATCTACAATAGATGACATTACATTTCTCTGACACAGTGTCAATAAAAACTTAAGGCTAATAAAGAATTTAAGGCTTAAAATATGGGATGGATTAGATTGTATGCGTGTACCTATAAAGTGGTAACTCATTGGCATTGTTTCAACAGGGCTGTTGTTGAAAAAGATGTGCCAAAAGGGGATGACAACCACAATCACGCTGGGTACATATCATCTTCATGTAAACAAATTAAACAAATTAATTAGGAATAAGCACAATGTGAGCCCAACATTAATTTAAATAATGAAAATATTACTAGTTATTATTCCTAAATTTCAACAAGACGGCCTAAAGATGAACTAATAATGCAGGAGCATTGTCATTTCAGTAGATTTAGTGGTGTATGTGCAAAGTTGCAACTAATTAAATTATCACAAACAAAATACACTGTGAACAAGGGACTTTCCCCTAAAGGTCTGGGGTCCCAGGAAGCTGCCCGCCTTGGTAAATCAGGTTTGCAGTGTGGGGTGATTACAGTTTTTTTACACCATTAACACTTGTAGTCAGTGCATTTACCAAGGGTACCAAACTGGATGTACATCCTCTGCTTTACACTCAGTTTGTAATTTTATAACACACTTTTTGCAAAACTGTAAACATTGGTTTCTACATTGCTACACTATTTTTCAAATTGCCTTTGCACACTGACACATGTGAAAGATAAAGAGTTCACTTACATATCAGAGCTTGAGCACTATTAATAGGCCTTGGATAGGTTTAGACAACAATGGAGGCCAAGATTGGACAGAGAGATTTAGCCAAATGTTTTTCTGTTCTTTTTTTCTACCACAAATGTTGTTGTTTTTTGTTTTCTTGTATTGCACGTTTGATGTTTGAGGAGTGTTAGAACATTTGAAGAAAAAAAAGTTTAAAAGATAGTGCCTAAGCAATCAGAAAAAAACTGTAAATTCAATTCAATGCGATTGTTGTACTGTACCTTTAAGAAGAAGCGTCATCCGCCCGATGTCCACCCTCTTGCATGACGTTTTCCAACTCCCGACATGCACACTGGAAGTCCAATTATTGCTAATGGCGGGTATTTGTACGAAATATGCGTATTTTAAGCTACCGTTTGCTGACTGTATACATTGATATAAAACTAAGGATTTCAAATAGATAGTCGCTGTGTGTTTCGAAGCATTTTCGAATATAAACAAAGCAAAGGACCTGAGTTAGAGGACTAGGGGACATTGTAACTGTTATCATCATGTGGCTGCTCTCCGGTAACAACTGACATAAACTGAAACTGAGCAGGAAGACAGCGTGAGTTTGAGTTGAGATATAGCTTCAGTAGCGATGTTAGCTCACCTAGACGTCTGTCTTAGAGCCACAACTCCAAAACTACCGCACAAGCAGCTAACTTAATGGGACAGAGGAAGTTTAGCTAGTACAGAATCTAGTACGTTCATTCATTCAACCGTTGGTTTCTCTGCCAATAAATCTCCGCTATCTCATTAAGCGGAAATGGTTATATTAAAATTATCAGTGTTGGTATTGCTATTATTAATAACCGTGATTCAAGTTAACGGTTCCTCAAAACTAAATATCCCCAAAGTGTTGCTACCGCTTGCTAGAAGTACAAAGATTAACTTCACATTGGAAACTACCGAAGGTTGCTACAGATGGTGAGTAGTTAAACCTGCGAGTGTCATATTGCATGGGGCATGTGAGACCACATGGCCAAGTATACTGTATACACTGGATATGTGTGTGTGTGTGTGTGGGGGGGGGGGGGGGGGGGTGCAGAACATGGATGCCTAAAGTTCAGTACTTTGATTAATGTTTTAATAATTATTGTAGGTTACAGTAAAGCTGCAACTGCAGCTATGTCAACATTTTTACTGTGACAAACGAAGAACTGTTTTTTTCTTCTGGTCATATTCTTCCAGGTCTTCCACCAGACCAGAGGTAGCAAGCATCCAGGCTGTGGATGAAGAGAGCAGCAGCGGCTGTTCCCGGAGAGCTGTTCTCCAGGCTCTCTCCACCCAGCCCTCCAGACTGACCAGCATCATTCTGGCTGAAGATGTTGGTAAATACATGGATGCTATATGAATCAACAATTAGTAAACAAAAGTAGCTCATTCAAGAGTTGTTCTTATGTGTGAGTTAGGAAATTAATTTGTGCATAGATGAGATGGACAGAAATGTTAACAGGCAGGTCAAATGTGGAAAAGCTGGAATATTCTAGATTTTTATAGACAGTGAAAAACAGCTGGAAAGTGAGAGAAAGTTAAATACCTTGGAGATTGTTTTGTCCAAGGACATTATTTTCACTTTCTGGGTTTTGTATATTTCTTTTGCTGAGAATGAACTGCAACTAAAGGAGCGGCATTCAGGAGCAGATACTGTCCAAATGGTGGTTACTACGGGAGACTGTTTATGTAATGAACTTTATAAGGTTAGGATGAGAAACGTTCCATGAATTTGTTAGTTACTTAGAGCATTCTGGGTCACATAAATTAGATAAGGGAACTTGTGTCTGCCGAATGTATGTTGTAAGAATCTCCTGGAAAGTAAATGAAATCCTGAAATGCACGCAGTAAACTATTCATGTGGTCTCAGTTCGAAATGCTGGTGATATTGATATATCTAGAATGTAAAAATGTGCTCTATTCTCTTCAGAGCAGCTAATCTAATGGACGTTCTATCATTCTGTTGCACAACACTTATTTTTTTTTTTTTTCCATTCTTCCTTCTTTGTTATTGTGAAATGCTGTATGTCATCTGTTGCCTGTGGCACTGTTGTCATGGATGACTGGCAGTTGTGAGCATTTGCTTTGTAATCAGGAGAATCAGTTTCTTTTAAACGAAAATAATAATAACTGGTTCAGACCACAGTCACTGACTTTGAATGTGGCCAAACTCACTCCAGCTGTTTTAGGTTTACCAAAAACATAATCTGATATAATCTATCGCTCAAGCAACAGCCCATTTACCAGACCAGAAGAGCCACAACATTTGACTCGATTGGTTACTGTAGGGCATTTTGACAGGAGCAGAGGAGGCTTTAGAGCTATCACTCTCCATTGCCATTTCCATACAGACATATATAAAGTATGTAATTTAGGGGGGAGATTTTTATGCTTTGTTCTTTCACAATAATTATTGCTCTGCCTTTTTAAATTACTGTTCCTTTAGAAACCAAGCAATTTATTTCTGAGCTTTTCCTTGTTTGGTGAAAGTACAATTGTGTAGTACTGTTATGTACTGTGTATATGATGTTCTCCCTCTCTCCCTCGTCCATTCTCAGTCACAGGACAGGTGTTGCGTTGTGACGCTATTGTCGACATCATCAGTGAGATCCAGATAGTGTCAACCACCAGAGAGCTACATCTTGAGGACTCACCACTGGCACTGAAAATTCATGCACTGGACTCTGAAGGTGATATATACTGGCTTATCACACAATAAAATGATTCTCATTATAGGCTACTGGTGTTTTTGATAATCAAGAATAGTTTACATCATTACAGTTCTATTACTCAATTTTCCTGTTGTAAGCCACGTCATATTGTTTATTTGCTGTTCTAAAGACTTCTCAGAGTAATGACTGAGCTGGCTCTAGGCAGCGTTTTCTTTCCCCTCAGGCTGCTACTGTGAGCTGGCTGTTTGTTCTGTTCGACTGGTTCCATTTAGGGCAGACACACTTAGTTTAATGAGCTGTAGCTACAGCCTGATTCTTTCTGATGATGGCTCTGGGACCTGGTGTTTTGTTTTTGTTTGCTTTTGGTTTCGAAAGTGCATTTTAGGTTCCTCAGATGGAGTAGATTGCAAAAGGACGGCAAGTATCCAGTAATGAAATGCCTTTTGGCTTTTGAGAGCTTTCAGAAAATTGGACTTGGCATCCATTATACATTCAAGTATAGTGACCTCAGCCTTATGACACAAGTTGAAAGGTCTATGCAAATATTATCTGTTCGTCACAAAATCTCATATACCCATGGGTTTATATTTAGAGTTTGTGACTTAAAAAGACTCTTCTCCTTTTTTATGTTGCAGGAAACACCTTCAGCACCCTTGCAGGTCTAGTGTTTGACTGGACCTTAGTGAAAGATGTAGATGTGAATGGATTCTCTGACTCTTACAATTCATTACGGTAGGCTTCCAACCATATACTTTGAACCCATTCATACAGTGATCCTGTTATTTTGCCAAAAATAGTGTGATGTTTCTATTGTAATTCTTGATTCCTCTTCCTCTGAAAATTAATCATTCTTGAAGTCAGATGCAAGGTGCCATACTCAGTTGAGTCTAATCTGTTTCTTTTCTCTCCTTAAGGGTACTTAAGTTCTCTGAGTCCACATACACACCCCCTGGATACATATCTGAAATGGAGCGTGTTGGGAAGCAGGGTGATATTATTTTGGTGTCAGGGCTGAAAACAGGACATGCCAAGTTGAAGGCCAAAATACAAGAGCCGTTGTATAAGGTAAGCTATTAAGTGGTACAAAAGATACATTTCTTGGCTGTCAATATAACAGCCGTATAATATTCCACTTATTGTTACAGTCAAGGTTTTGTCTGGTCTATCTTTAATAGAAAAAAGGAAATCTGAAGAGTAGAATAAGTTCTGGTTAGATTGTGTCTTTTGTGAAATAGCTGTCTGCGTCTCCTGAGACAGCAGTAGAAACAGTTAAGTTATATATCTATCTCTTTGTAGAAATGTTATTTTTAGTAATAATATATAAAATAATAAATAAAATATTCAAAAATTACAGCCATGTGTAGTCTAAATGTACTGCAACCAGTTAATTCTAGTTTGTTAAGGCGGGAAGCTGAAGCTGAAGCTGTGTTGTTCTGTAACTATGGTATCTGTGCTACAGGATGTGGGTGCAGCAGAGGTGAGACTGCTGATTTTAGAGAACATCCTGCTGACTCCTGCACATGATGTCTACTTGCTGGCGGGAACTTCCATCCGATACAAAGTCCTGAAGATAAGACAGGGCACGATCACAGGTCTGAATCTGTTTAGTGAAGATTAAAGCACGTTATTCTTTTGTTTCTGAAGCTGTATTTCGCAAACGCGCAGCTCATAATGTTCAAGCATCAGTTTGATATCTAAAATATGAATTAAAAATGTGGTTTAGTCATTGATGTCACTCACTGGGACCATATGAGTGGAGCAGCTGTGCCGTTTCAAATCTGTCTAGCACAGAGATGCCAGCTCTTAAGCTAATTTGTGTTTGTCTTGTGTCTGTTCAGAGCTCTCTATGCCTTGTGATCAGTATGAACTGCACCTTCAGAACAGTGTGGTTGGCCCTAATGGAAACCAAGACGTTGCTGTGGCCAGTTTGGATCAAAGCACCTCCACAGTTACAGCAAGTCAACTGGGACACATCAATGTGGTGCTGGATCATAAGAGTATCCTTCTGACAAATCGTACTTGCACTCTGTGGCGGTTATTATTATAATGGTATAATGTCATGTACTTCAGCTGATAATATATAGTCAGGGAATTTGTGTTTACTTCAGTGATGATGTGTTTTTGCACCAAATCTTGGCTTTTTATCTGTGAGCAGAGAGACTGATTAAAATACTAACTAGGAGTAGTATTGTGCATTTGGCAAAGTCAAGTAAGTAAGTTTAGAGATGTCTTTCTGTGTGTGTGTGTGTGCGCACGTGTGCCCCTGGCTTAATTTTCCTTAGTAGCATCTACTTAGGCCTTCGAATGCAGGGAGTGTCTCGCCTACCCAACAGCACTCTGTATGTGGTTGAACCAGGGTACCTAGGTCTGTTTCCTGCTCTTACCATTGAAAACATAATGACAAGTGTTTCATGGTCTCAGTACTTAAAAGATGTGGCTAACCTGTTTTCTCTGTAATTTGTTTAGCTTTTAAAATTCAACCAGGAGACAGCTGGGTTCTCGAGACAGGCAGAGTATATGATATCCTCATTGAAGTATTTGATAAATCCGGCAGCAAAATTTACCTCTCTGATGTAAGTATGCCTCGGTAAAATCAGTAAATTTTTTAAAAAGAATTTAATTAATAACAATCTGTGTGAATGCTGTATCTATTGCTAGAGAATGTGACAGCCTGTGACCAGCACTGTGTTGTCGAGTAAAGAAATATATATATTTATACAAATACAAAGTTATATAAGCAGTCTAAACTGTTTTCTTGCTTGTTTTTATTAGCGGCGATAACAGGCCAGTATTCCAATAATTTGAATAGGATGTTCCTAGTTCATGTTTAATGGAAAACTGAAAACCAAACCTGGGTCATCTTCAATCAGATGCAGCCTGAAACACATCTGAGAGACATCAGAGAATAGAGATTTAGTGCATGTTGAGCCTTCCTTTTTTTATTAGCCAATATTTCAAACCCCCGATGAGACAATGGTCACCATTAAAGTATGAACAAATCAAGATCTTGACACACAACATTAAAAAGTGACCTCAGAGTCTGTAAAAGTTTGAAGCAGGCTTCTATCCAGAGGCATACAAAAATCTGTGTGTGATCTCCGTGTGATTTGATTTTGCAGAATGTCCGTATTGGCACTGTTTTCCCTGTGGAGTACTTTGAACTCTTGGAGTCTTCTCTGAATGGATCATATCATCGCGTCAAAGCTCTCCAAGAAGGCTTAACTCTCATCGATGCTACCCTAAGAGCTGTTGTGGATGAAGTGAGTTTAATTGCAGCTCTGACCCTTTACAGTCTGTATTTTAGCTACAGCATCATTATTGCATTAACCTTATGCTCCTTTCTTCCACTTCAGTAGAGAGAGCTTGATCATTTCCTGTGGCCTTTGTTCTGTTTCAGACTGGAAGGGTCCATGCACTCGCCAACCCAGTCCACAATGAACAGGATGTAGAAATCTATAACCCTATAGTGCTCAGTCCCAGTATTCTCACATTTCCTTGGCAGCCCAAGGTTGGAGCTTATCAGTACACAATAAAGGTAATTATTCCTTTTCAATGCAGCTTGGTGCTTGAATGGCGTTTAATCTGTCATAGGGCAGAAGTGTCGTGCATAGGACACTTTTTCTATGAGACAATGTTTTTAGCCATTACTCTTATTCATACTTAAATCTCTAAATGAATGTTTTAGTCATTTTACCATTGAGAGGTGTCATTCCTGTGCATAAGATGACTCCTATTCTCTGGTGCTTGTGACAGGCGACAGGAGGGAGTGGAAATTTCAGCTGGTCTTCCTCCAATACAGCTGTCGCCACAGTGACCGTGAAAGGAGTGATGACAACAGTCAGTGACATTGGCGTCAGCGTAGTTTATGCTCATGATCTACGCAACCCGCTACACTTTGGCCAGATGAAGGTAAATCGGCCTTGAAAACTTAAAGACACCTGTTGAACATTAATATGGAAGTGATGGCATGATGAATGAATCTATTTTAATCTGCCTATTTTACTGTAATTCCCAGCTCTCAATCTAACACTCTTTTATACCCTCAGGTGTATGTTGTTGAGCCCGTGGCCATGGACTTCGCTCCTTGCCCAGTAGAGGCCAGGGTGGGCCTGGTTCTGGATCTGCCCCTCAGGATTTTCGGCCTGCTGGAGGAGGTGGAGAAAGAGCGGGTCATGTTGAGTGACTGCTCCCACTTTGACCTGCAGGTCGAAGAGGAGAACCATGGTGTCTTCCAACTACTAGACGGTGAGTCCGGTGATCTGACTGGGTCATATTGTGTTCAAAAAAATAATGAATAAAATAGGTAGAATGACATTCAGTTCAGGTCCCTAACCTGGATGTTCATTCATTGGACTCATTCATTGATCACTCCGTTTAGTGTTAATCAATAAGAGTTATGACTGATCACGACTCTTAGCTAGTGATGTCCAGTTGAACCAGAAGCAGGCAAGAAAGTGTATTGTGGATATGGTTTACTTAGCAATGTTGGAATGAACATACACCTGTGTGGCTTATATGGGGAGGGTATTTATGTTGCTCACTTTCTCACATGAAAATGTAGAGTCCCCTCACTGATGTACAGCTACGTTCAGTCCAGTGTGTCATGTAGGAGGGGCAACCCTTGTGATCATTGTGGTTGTGATAATAACTAATAAAAACTAAAATGATTACAGTAATTTTTCCAATCTTCCATGAAAGCACTAGTGCAGGGTACTTTTTAATCAATTCACACAGCAGTTCCACATTATGCAAGGAAGAATTAAAGAAATTATTAATAAAAAAAATAGGGGGGTGGATGCAAATCTGTATTAGTCGGCCCCCTAAAAAAATTCAATGCAAAACACTGGTAGTGGTTTGTGTTTGACAAACAGTATGGGCACAATCCTCTCCAACACTGAAGCATCTTAAATATTTTATGGCTTTAAGATTGTCATTACAACATTTATCTCTTTGAAAGTTCCTCTGTTAGCAAGATCTACAGTTTTTCATTTTGGAACCTTGTATTATTAATCAGAAGAGGGGGCTGGGACAAATAATAAGACCTGTGTGAACAATTGTGGCTATTTGTACATTGTCATATTGCATTCTCTCTTACTCTTTGGCTTCCTCCAATCCTCTTTGTCCTGATCCAGGGAGGCTGGCTCCAGGCCAGGACCACTGCAGTGGGGTAAGAGCCAAGGCCCTGGCCCCTGGGTACACCATGCTTACTGTCAGCTACACCCACGGCAACGTTCACCTCAGTGCCAAGATCACCATTGCTGCCTATCTTCCTCTCAGAGTGAGTCCAAAGGTTTTGTCCTTCCAGAACTTGACATATAATTTTGCCCTCTTAGGTGATATTTCTCTAGGCCTCTGTTATTCATGTCTAACTGCTAATTTCCTTGTGGGTGATTTTTAGTTGGATAGTAGTTTATTTAATAGGATACACATTCTCTTTTTGAATGCTATGGGTGTAATAATGTTGAATTTCACCTGAAGTCTCTGTTGTTATTTGCTTTTATTTTTTAAACTCCCTACAAAGCATCAATTAGCTTTTGTCTTCTAAGGAAACAAACTCACTCATGCGCACACGTGCACATTCATACACTCTCCTTGTGAAATGTGATGATTAGCTAGTGTTAAAATTTTCTCCTCCTGGGTTTCTTCTGTGCATTTTAATTATGCATTATACACTTGATACACTGATTTGTTTTCTATGCCTGGGCTCTAGTACTGCACAGGAATGAAACTGACTTCAACTGTTTTGGTGGAGTACTTAATTTAACAGTATGACACGTATTGTGATGAGGGGACCAAATCTCCTATCATGAAGCATTTTGTCACTCCCTGAACCACCGATATCTGCGGTTTTCTTGTATATTACGTTCAGGTTGTCAGTACAGTAACATGCTGTTTGATGCACCACTTTTGAGGCTATGTATTTTTTATTTATTATCATGGGATTCAGAAGTATTCTTCAAAATATTGCTGACATTTTTGTGATGTTTCTTCACTTGTTTTGCCCTGGCAGCTAAACATTGACCCAATTTTGTTTCTTGCTGTGAAATACTGTGTATTTCAGCTGAACATTTCCCCAGCTAAGTTCCTCTTAACACTAGAGTGGCCAAGCTGATTTAGATAAATACCTGGTTTCATTTTTAAATTGCGATATCTCTTTTATTTTCACAGTGTCCCTCCATGATATTACAACTTTGTCCCCCAAATCTGTTGACATTTCTAAAAGCATTTCTGTCCTGCTGTAACTGTATGAACTTGCACATTTCATAATAAAATCATGTTATTTGGCAGGCAATTGACCCTGTATCTGTGGCCGTGGTGACTCTGGGATCATCGAAAGACATGTTGTTTGAGGGCGGCCCACGGCCTTGGGTTTTAGAGCCCTCAAAGTTCTTCTGCAACTTGAGAGCTGAGGATGAGGCCAGCGTGAGCCTTACTCTGACCAATCCCTCATCTCACAACTACAACCAGCATTGGGTCAGAGCCACCTGCAGGGCGCTGGGAGAGCAGGTGGGATATACTGAAATCATATTGTTTCTATTTACCACTCAAGCCGCCAACTGAAGAATTGTATGGTTAGATTTCATATCTTTTATAATCTACCTATATTCATATTACCACTGTGTATACAGGAGTGTAGTACTGTTATGGCTCAGAATAGTTATAGAAATGCAACTCCAGTATTTTGTACTTAGCTTTCAACTGAGTTATCATTATGTTTTCTGTCAGGTGCTGGAGGTGATGGTGGGAAACAAGGCCAGTGTGACCAATCCTTATCCTGCTGTGGAGCCGGCAGTGGTCAAGTTTGTATGCGCCCCTCCGTCTCGCTTCACCCTGGTCCCAGTGTATACCAGCCCACAGCTGGACCTGACCTGCCCACTGCTGCAGCAGAACAAACAAGTGGTATGTATGTGGTCCCTTCACAAGAGTCAATGAGCTTTTCCTTGGACATTCACTTTTTAACACTGGTATTTGTTTTACATCGATTGCTTACCTCTGTCCAGGTTGAAAGTACTGCAGAAATTTCATTTTGGTGTTTGTTAAATGCTGTTTGTGTCATTTTGTTCTAAAAGAAGAAGAAAATGACTACCTATATTAACACATTATAGCTGTAAAATTGTTAAAATTATTAAAAAGTATCTTAGTAGGTCAATGATGATAATGATTGTTTGGAAAATGAATTGATCAAGATTACCATTTTTCTAGGTACCTGTCTCAAATTACCGTAACCCCATTTTGGACTTGGCTGCTTTTGATCAACAAGGAAGGAAGTTTGACAACTTCAGCTCTCTGAGCATGTTGTGGGAATCGACCAAGGTGTCTGTGGCCAGTATTGAACCCACTATGCCCATGGAGCTACTTTCGTTCGAGGATGGCAACAAACAGATGAAACTTAATGGTAAAACTTTATGACTTGCCTTAAACCTTTTATAGCTGGTTTGTGTTTTGTTGTGTTTTTAAGAAAGAGTGGGTTGGCGGCTTAACTTAACTCCTTTGTTTAGACATTTGGAAAGTAATGAGGTAAAAGCAGGAAAGAAGGCCCTGGCAGGATTTCATTCTCAGACAGCGGAGGCAGGCAGGGAATTGTCCATTCACCTATCACTGGGAATACATTTTTTATTGTGTTTTTGCTGTCTGTTTTTATAGATTAGTGATGAAAAATACTTTGGATTGGTGTTTGTGTAATTACTGTTTTGTTTTTTGTTGTCATCTTTGGCAGGACGTCGGACAGTTCTTGTCCATCATGAGACAGGCATTGCAGCCATCACAGTGACAGCAGTGGGTTACCAGGCTTCACATCTCACAGCAGCCAAAGTTCCCAGTCCAGTAAGTGAAAACAGTGCCTCAACCACTACGACATGTCAAAAAAAAGTGTTTTAACTTCCTCATAAAAAGCAGAAGCAGCTGAACATTATTCAAAATATCAGTAAAATGTTTTTTTGATCTGTGATCAGTCTCCCAGTCAGATCTTCGTCAGGTGAGGTTTCTTGACCGAACGAAGATCCGACTGTGATGGAAATGTTGTCCATTTAAGTAATTTTGTTGTTTGTAGTAGATGTGCAGGTTATACTTGTTTCATTGAAGCTATTTCCCGAATAATGTTGCACCTACATGTGATAATAGAGCTTCTTCTAGTCTTCTTTTGATCTGTTCCAGCATGAACTTACTTCCTTTTTTACATTTATACACCCAGTTTTGACTTCATAATCTGGCATTACCAGAGTACTGTATCGTATTTACAGTTGTAACACTAATTATTTTTCAACTCTTCTTTTGGATAGTATGACCCCTTGACCTCTGTCTCAGCCACTCTGGACCTACTGTTGGTTGAAGATGTGAAGGTTTCTCCTGACACAGTGACCATATACAACCACCCAGATGTGCAGGTAAGGGAGATTCATCAGTGCTGTGGCCTCATATCATTGGCTTATCTCTTTACCCTAGCAAGGGTGAACACTGACAGACACACTGGCTTTTCATGGCTTGTTTTACTAAAAAGTAAAATTGCATTTGATATTTCATCATAAAGGATATTATTTAGTTTTTCACCATGCAGAACAGAAAATGGAAATAAGGTTATCACACTAGTAACAGCTGAATTAATTCAAATATTGATAATCATTCCTCTACTACGCAGTGGAAAATGAATATCCCTTGCCCTCTTCCCTCAGTGGGCCTCCCTCTCCTAATCCTGTGTGATATAGGAGCAGTGTTTGGCAGGCGTGGGGGTTAAATAACAGCTAGTGACCTGTGTAAGAGGATTTTAAAGTGAGTGTGGTCAGAGGTCCCCTTTGATGTCGCATGCAAGGCCAGCTGGCTGTCAGAAAAACATGACATTGAACTGTGACAGTGAATTTTCAGCACTGTCACAAGGCATTGATTGCATTTTGTTTTGCAGGCGAACTTGGCCCTGCGAGAAGGTTCCGGTTATTTTTTTGTCAATACCAGTGTTAAAGGGATAGTGGATGTGGTGTTCCAGGAAGCCCAAGGAACAGCTCAGGTGAGAAGAAACATCTGGACTGTGACGGGATTAGTTCAGGGGGATGCACAATTGTGATATTGAACAACTTACTGTGTAATTTCCAAGAAATCCATACTGCTTAAAAATGTTCCATTTGAATGCTGAGTTTTGAGATTTTGACAATGAGATTCTACTGTGTGCCCAGGTTTCTCCCATGCACCCAGGGGAGGTGAAGGTGATGGTTCATGACCTTTGTCTGGCATTTCCAGCACCTGCCCAGGCCACAGTACACGTTTCTGACATCCTGGAGGTTTATGTGAGAGTGGTTGACAAGGTCAGTTTCAAGGCCCATAATCCCTCATCTTGGAGGGTCCAGGCACGGCTTGACTAGATGATCCCTGTTATCAGTACCACACATTCCTGAAATGCCTCAATGACGTCTCAGCACTACATATGGTTGTCTTCTTCCAGCACGTTCCTTCCCAATTTTTATGGAAGTCAGCCTGTCTTGAATTAGCATCATTAGGTTTGCCCTGCCTGTGAACCAAAATGATTACTTTCCTAATGATGGATGTCACTCATCTGTATTACAGGTGGAGATTGGCAAGTCTGTGAGAGCTTATGTCAGAGTCTTGGATGATAATAAGAAGCCCTTCCCAGCCAGCTATTTCCATTTCATGAATCTTAAACTCAAGGCAGCTTCTGCAATAGTCTCTCTAAAGTAAGTAATGTGAAACTTGTTGTTTAGGTTGAGGATGTAGGAAATTCCAAGACTTCATTGTAAATTTCTAAATGTCTTTTGTTGCAGACCATTAGCGGAGGCCACAGAAGATGATACAGCTGTTTTCCTGGTGAAAGGTGTTTTGATTGGTCAGACCACTCTGTCAGCTGTTGTTGTGGATAAAAATGGGAGAAAAATTGCATCCGCACCTCAGCAAATTGAGGTATAATTTTGTGTGAATTTCTAAAATGTCAAATTTTGCCTCTTGCATATGTTGTAACGTTTTTTATTTTTTCTAGGTATTTCCACCATTCAAACTCATCCCAAGGAAAATGACTCTGTTAATTGGAGCAATGATGCAGGTATATATAATATTGATGCTTAAGCTTTGTCTGGAAACAGCTGGCCTCAGTTTATCTTGCCAGAATAGTTCATCTGGTCCTCAGTTTATCTTCCAAAAGAGCCCTCTGCCAGGACTCTTCTGGAAGATGACGTTAGCCTAATTGCTCTTGGTTTAAACATCCAGCTCGCCTTTCATTTGCCTCAACTCAGGCTTTAATTAGAAAGCATTTACCATCTTTCCAAGAGATCTTCTAATTGCTGAACATTAAACTCAGTAATACACATGCACTGCACATTATTTGTGTTGGATCTCCATTCTTCAAATCTTAAGTAGTTAAATACACAAAGGAGAATAGCTTTCAGCAAATTATTGTCAGACCTTGCATTGATGAAAGCTATTGACTAAACTGTCAGTGTTGTCAAGATCACTCATGCGAGACGGATACTCATTTTTTCTCTCTTTTCCTGTTTCTCTCTTTTCATTCCTGCTGTCAATTATAGATCACATCTGAGGGTGGTCCTCAGCCTCAGTCCAATATCCTTTTCTCTATTTCCAATGAGAAGATAGCTTCTGTTAATGGCATAGGCCATGTCAGGGGTGGTACCATTGGTAATGTCACTGTCACTGGACTGGTCCAAGCTGTTGATGCAGAGACAGGGAAGCTAGTCGTTGTGTCTCAGGTAAATATTTACAGACAATGTGGACTAGTGTATGGCTCACTGAAATTGTACAGATGATAATTTTATTCTCTCGTGTCCTCAGGATCAAGTAGATGTTGAGGTTGTGCAATTGACGGCCATTCGAATCAGAGCACCTATCACGAGAATGAAGACAGGAGCACAGGTATGACTATTTTGGAGAAGAACTACAGTTTAATCAGTTACCCAAAATCTAAGCATTACTGCTTAAAGTAGCATTGCAATTAACTAGAAAGAAATGAATTCAGCACTTTCTATGGGTGATACTTTACTCACTGATCGTCTTCATTCATCTTCTTGCCTTTTTCTAGATGCCTGTATATGTGATGGGTCTGACCAATAGTCAAACACCCTTCTCCTTTGGAAATGCTCTACCTGGTCTCACCTTCCACTGGTCCACCACCAAGAGAGACATTCTGGATGTCCAGTCAAGACATATTGAGGTACCCTTCACTCAAGAATCTTGATCTTGCATTTGATATCACATGCAGTTTCTGCCACTGAACCATTCCTATTTTTGGCCCCAGTTGTCTCTTCGATCCTTTTATCAGATCAACTTAAGATGTGCTGTCCCTGCATTACAGTATGATTAAAAAAAACAGCATCTGCCTTTTCTCTGCTTCCTTGTCAGCCTCTGCCTTGTCCCTGCTTCCTCATCACTGTTGCCTTTTTATTTGATTTGCCGCTGCTATTTTTGCCATTCTCATAATGGTGCCTGTCTCCTTCAGGCTAATGTGGAGCTCCAGTCAGAGCACAACTTTGGCATGAGGGTGACTGGAAGAACAAGAGGGCGGACAGGGCTGAAGGTGGTGCTCAGGGTTACTGACCCCGAGGCTGGGCAGCTAGTGGGGAATCTGCAGGAGCTCAGAGATGAGATCCAGATCCAGGTACAGTACATCACTTTGGCCACAACTCTATTTGTGGGGATACACCTGAAAAGAGCACTGCTGTAAACAGCCTATCTGTGTGTCATATTATAAATACTGTATATGCAGATGTTTTTTTAAAGACCCCATTTATGGACTACTTTGCTTATCATAGCCATGTCCCCCTGCTGCTGCTGCTTCTTCATAATAGAGAAAGCTGGCGTTGGAGTTGCTGAGCTTCGGAATATCTGAAGTTGTTAACTTTGTGAAGTGATAAGACTGCAGATTAGTTGGAGCTGAATGCATCCAACTTCAAACTGCATTAAACTATGACATGTCGCTAGTGCCGAAACATCAAAGAATGATTAAAGCCCTCTAATAATTGGTTTCAACATTTTGCTTTGATCAAGGTCTATGACAAGCTACACATGCTTAATCCCGAAGTGGAGGCTGGGGAGTTACTGATGGCTCCAAACTCAGCCCTCAAACTCCAAACTAACAGGTGAGTTACAAGTGCCTGAACAGTGGTTTTGTCTATTCTAAAAGCATTAGCAGAGACAAATGTGTGGGTTTCTCCCAACAACTTTCATTGCACAATACAAAAATGACAGAAACGTGTAGAGAACTCAGATGAACTTGATGTGATTGTGTGTCTCCATGTCTAATAGGGATGGTGTGGGTGCACTCTCTTACCGGATGCTGGATTGCCCTGACCAGGTTGTTATCGCTCAAGTGGATGATAAGGGCTTCCTCTTCTCTGGCTCTCTCACTGGCATCTCCTCTCTGCTGATCACCTCGCAAGAGACCTTTGGTGTCAATCAAACTCTCATCCTTGCTTTGAAGGTCAGTTTGAGAGCCACTGCATGAAAAGTGTTTCAGATCTTTGGTTTTAAAAGCATTATCCTCTGGATATTATCCGTGAAATCCATCTCAATGACCTCTTGTCTGTTGTTACTATACAAGCTATGTATGTCAGTCTGCTGAAACCTTTATATGTTTCAATTTCCAAATTACCCAGTTTAATCAATATGAGTGAAACAGTGATTAGAAAATATATGACAATATGCACTGCAGAGCTAGAAAATTGATGTTTGGAGAATGTTCAAGCAACATGTCTTAATATAGAAGACATTCTCATCTACTGTTCATCTAGGCAATTTTTTGTTTTTCACTTTGGTCTTATATAGAAAAAGCATGGCTAACGTGGCTATAAAGAAGAAAATATGTTTTTTTGTTTGCATTTTACCTCCAAATCTGCAGTTCAGTATTTTTTCCCCCATATACCCTAGCGAGAATACATAAGGGATCTCATAGATTTTTATATAGCACTTTTGTAAAAATATTTTCAATATATCAAATAGTAACCATGTGTTATCCATTATTCTGAACCATAAGCTGCCTGTATTCTTACTACAGGCTATTTCTCAGTGAGTTGCATAGCCATTCTGTGATTGTTAACAGTTGAAATGACATTTGACATTATCCCTGCAGTTTCTGAATGCGACACTGGTTCTTCCTTTCAATCCTCAGGTGGTGCCTGTGTCCTTTGTGCGCTTCAGTAACAGTCCAGTGCTCTACACACGCACCAAAGAGAACCTGAAAGCCTTCCCCCTGGGCACAGTGCTCACCTTCACTGTACACTTTCATGCCAGCACTGGAGAGGCCCTCCACAGCTCCAACTCCCAACTTACATTTTCCACAAACAGGTACACCACCACAGAATCTATAGGTTCTTTAATACTTCTCATTATGTTTCAGGTGTTGCTGTCATTTACTGACATAATTCATCCATTCATAAACAGTGTGACTCAATGAGTGAAACATGACTTCTAGACAGGCAGAGGATGGAAGAGGATATGTTTTGCAGTTTGCTTAGTGCCCCAAGGTTGAAAAGCTATTATCCTGCTGTTCTGTGCTATATATATAGAGAGAGTACCAAGGCCTCTCTTTGAGTGGTCCATTCGTGCAACCTCACCCAGCCTTGCGTGACCTAATGTCTCTCCGTATTTCAAATTCTGCCAGACAAGTCTTGTCAACCCACAAACTACTCACCCTCTACCAGCTGAACAGAAAATGAGTTCATCCATCATTGTTTTCTCCACTATTACAATGTAAAAATGGCAAACCAGGATCCTTGACACATTGATTCTTTTTTAATTTGAATGAATTTGACATGGTGTATTTTTATGCTATTGATCCACACAAGATATAGCTACAATGCTAACAATATTTGCTGATACACCATACCACTCTTCTTTGTTCAGACTGTGTGCATTGATATTTGTGCAGTACAACCAGAGCAGTTGAGGTCATGGCAGGGTTTAGTGGCAGGCTGCGTGTAGAGTTCACAACATTAATTTACTGGGCTGTTCCTTCAACCTCATTTCAAATGGGAGTTGTTTCCACCTGAGTGAGTGAGCTAAATTAATGGGAGTGTCAGGCAGGGAGGAGCACTGCTGCTCTTGCAATGAGGGACTCCCTCATCTGTCTGCAAAATAAATTGAAGCTATTACCTTGTTCTCCAGGTGCTGAATTTTAGGGGGAAAAGTATCAAAATCAAAGTGGTAAAGAGCTGATAGTCTTGGGACTAAGGGGGCTGGCCTGCAATTAGATCATATGGAGTCTCCAAGGAGCCAATTGGATTTTACTGGTATCTGAGGTGGGAGCAATTTGGCCCTGTTTGTTCAGAACATATGCTTTGGAGATGAAAGCAAAAAGCTAGACATTTTTTCAGTGGAAAAGAAAATAAAGAAAATAGGACGTATAACTATTGCAGCAAGAAATAAAACACTAAACTGAACTAAGAAAGTATTGTTGTTTTTCAAAACTCAATATCTTGTTTTTAAAGAATGTATATAATCATATTGGCCCAATTTTACCCAGTTTAACAAGTCCCCTAGTAACAAAGACAATGCCATTTATGTTTGTAAATTAGTTTATTGGAATGACAGATAAGGTGTGGTGGGGATGAATGGGGGTTGTGGATCAAAGGGCTAGAGGGGTCGAGGACAAGGGGATGAACGGAGGATCAAATGGGGATGAACGACAGGAGTGTGGGATGTCGTAGAGAGGTACAGAGAGAGAAATTGAATTAGGCGTAGTCTTTCTTCTTGAACCTAAGTTACAATAGCTTCATTTGACTTGTATTAAAGGATAGGTTCACAATTTTTCAAGTCTGTCTTAAAGTAATACTCGCATGTCTATATGTAAGTTGAAACAGTTTTTGGTTGCTGTAATTGTCCCTACTCTCTTTACTGGAGAGTATACTAACACAATTTCAGTGTAAGTGATCACGGACAAAATCCACAGGGCTCAAAAATACATTCTTGCTGAATTTGAGGCTTCGGCAGTCTGAGTTAGACAGATAAAGTTGGCATCTTCCAAAGTTAGTGTTTTTAGTACAGAATTTCCTCTTTCCCCAGTGTTTCCTGCAGTGTTAAAACAGATTGATAATAATAATAATAATTAATCCATAATTCAACCTATACCTCTGTTCTGTCCTGCAGAGATGACCTGGTGCAGGTGGGCATTGGGCCTGGTAACCACACTCTGACAGTGAGGACGATCAACGTAGGCCTCACTCTTCTTGCAGTTTGGGACAGTGAAAACGTGGGCGTGGCGGACTACGTTCCACTACCTGTCGAGCATGCTATCCTTCCGCATGAGGCCCACAGACTGGTGGTGGGGGACGTGGTCTGTTTCGCTGCCCAGTTAACCAGCTCAGATGGTGAGAGATCTACGTGTTCTTTAAGCAGCAGACGTACTGTATTTTGTTTATGTGCAAAACAACAAGTTAATAATGTTGGCTTTAGATTTGGCACTCAGCTTAGTTATGTAATATCTGTTGTGTTGTTCCACAATCTTTATGCAGATGCATTTTATTTTATTTATTTTATTTTATTCATTGAATTTAATCCTTATCCTTTAAGGATAAAATACCTATTTATGACCATTTGAATTTTAGTACTTCTTTCCTTTTCCTTGCATATTATAAGCCATTTTAGTTAAGCAAAGTGTACAAGTTTTTTTAAAAGCTGGACATTATCTTCCCTTCTCTGCAGGTGGTCATGGTACTTGGAGCTCCTCATCTAATGGTGTTCTTCAGGTGGACCCTAAAAGTGGTGCAGCAGTAGCCAGAGACTCTGGGACAGTTACTGTGTACTATGAGATACCTGGTGTTTTGAAAACATACAGAGAGGTATGTTATCTGTAGGTAGTAACTACTGTTTTACCTGCAATGCTTCACTGAAGCATGACATGTGCACTGGTGTATATTGCTTCCATTTTAGTCATGGCTGTGATGAATGAGCTGCAAGAAACAGATTCTGAGTGTTCTAATTACGCAAATCTCTCAGGTCTCTTTATTTCTACTCTTGACATTTCTATTCTCCCGAGATTTTGATCTTCTCTGCCGGTGCATCAAACTGTATCAATCCTTCAGCAATATATCATAACGAGAATAAGCGTACAACAGATGTATAGTATATCCATCATCACCTTTCAGTAACACATTGTTTCTGCCTAATGTGTGTGCACAACATTATCGCTGTTGAGATCCTCATACATGATGGAGTGTGGGAAGGATTAATTGGCTCTGCCTCAGAGTGTCACCATACTCTACCTAGTCATACTGCTTCCTGCTCGTGAGCTGAATGTAACCTGCAGTTTTCATATGAATATTTCCTGTCAGCAGAACAAGAATGGATGAGATTTGGTGTGAGGTATTTTATCTTAAACAGAAAAGCGCTCACAAACATTCTAACGAAATGAACTGAATGAAGATGTGTTTTTTTTTTATCAGTCTGAGAGGAGACAATGATAGAGGTAGCAGTAATGTTATATTAAACACTCGGCTGTGTTTTAATTAGTTTTGTTTAGCTGACAGTCTGATGTGATTGATGTAAACAATTAGTTGTGGATGTAAATTATAATGTCATTATTCCAAGCACACACCTGAATCGTCTTTGGATTTATTGGCTATTTTCTTTTCTTTCTCTTGTTTGGTTCTGTAGGTAGTAGTAGAAGCAACTACAAGGACTGCAGCTATGGCGCAGGCTACACCTGTCAGGAACGGCAAGGAAACAAAGGTCCTACTCACTACCAGAGAAAGAGGAACCAACCTCATTGGTACGGAACTGTTTTAGTTAAGCATCAGTTAATAGAATAGTTTAATATTTTGGTAAATGCACTTAATTTGCTCTTGTTGAGTTAGATGACAAGGTTGATACCACTCTTACATCTGTATGGTAAATATGAAGCTACACCCAACAGCCTATTAGCTTAGCTTAGCATAAATACCAAAGACAAAAGACTAAAAAAGGGGGAACCGGCTAGCCTGGCCCTGTCCAGCAGTAACAAAATCCACCTACTAGCACCTCTGAGTGTCCGCCAGTTGACTGGTAACTGCTCAGAGAGATTGTCCAGTTCATAAACTCCCTTAAAACAGCAAATTATCGTTTTTATACTTTATTTTTATACAGATTAAACAAACAAGATATGAAGTGTTAATTAGTGAGCTTTAGAGTTGTTGTGTAATTTCCCCCCGGGGATCAATAAAGTATTTCTGATTCTGATTGTTGTAGGAGGGTTTTGTTACTTTTGGACTTGCTAGCTGTTTGCCCTAGCTAAGTTAAGCTAAGCGGCTGCTGGCTGTAGCTTCATATTTAACGGACAAACATGAGAGTGATTTCAATCTTCTCTTCTAACTCTCCACCAGAATGTGAACAAGTATTTCCCAAAATGTTTTGCTTTGAGTTCCTGTTCTCATTCGTGACTGCCCTACTGAAAAACTAAAGACTTACAAATAAATCAGAGTCATTAATATTAATATAATGTTTTGGATTTAATAACAAAGTGTGTAATGAAGCACAAAGGTTTTGTATTTTATGCCAGTGTGCTCTACCCTGCAGGAACCTGTTCTTCTGCCCAGACTGAAGCTATTTCACAGCTGCAGCCAGAAACCTCTGTCAGCTGCCATCTCAGCTTTACCAGTGACGCTGTTGACTTCTCTGCTAATGATGCCTTCAAAACACACACCAGCTTTGACTCCAGCATTGGTAAGGCTGATCTAAAATTCAGACCACAGACCACAGATCACGTTCATGGTCAAAGAAGCATCAGAGGCCTTATTTACTCCTGTGTTTGCAAACATCACTGATGTGACCTTAATTTAGATGACTAATGTTAGTCAATTCATTTGATGCGTCAGAGCCGGGTCCAATGCTGTATTTGTATCCTTTTACACTTAGATCACAGGTACTGGTTCAACATCTCTTAACCGTCCATATTCAAATTGATTGTTTTGATATTCACATCATTTTCTACCTTTTTTGTAGAAGCGTTCAATTTTCCAAAAAAAAATTACTTACTCAAACCTAAACGAGGCACACTGTTTATGCGTTTGCTCTGCTTGACTGGCAGGAAAATACTGTTTACAGGGGCATAATCAATACCTGCATTACATTTGGAATGAATTTAGCAGGGACTATAAAAAGTGTCCAGGTGATGTATTGAACTGAGGAGAGTCCCCGTTGCTTGAAAGCACTGGTCTAATTATGTTTGGGGTTTGGGACTTCACCCCAATTGTTGGCTTATCTCTGAGGGGATCCACTGTGTGTGTGTGTACAAGGCTGCAACCACTGAGGTGCTAATGAGAGCATGTGGTTGTAAAATGACCCTCCATGACAAATTCAGAGATTAGACGTGGGAATATATATTGCTTTTACGTATCTTATACCTTTTCGAGACCACATTGACACCAGGGATCACACACTGTCACATCCATAGTCATGTCTTGTCCCAAATGCACACAACAATAATTTACCTCTGTGACTTCTTGCCTCAGGCCTCTACACGTGTGCCATGACCATGCAGCCAATGACTGACCAACGGAGCCGTGTGCTCAGCATGTCCATGACCAACCTGCTGGTGACGGCAGGCCTGGAGGGCAGTGCCTTCTCTGGGGAACAAGTCAGCGCTGTGCTGCCCATAGAGCCAGGCCTCTACTCTGACCAGACTGAGCTGCTGCTCTCAAACCTGCACCCATCAGCTGAGCTCACCGTCTATGGCCCATCTGCCGCCGTGTCCAACATGGAGGTCAGGCAAAACATTGTTTCTAATAGAACCTACAATAAAATGTGCCATTGTTGAATTTTTACAGTTAGTATGACCCTTGTTTAAATAAGCGTCCTTTTGAGAACAATGTATATATGTATACAACACTTTTCCACATCTTTAGGTGGTGTCTACTTCTCCCAACATTGCCGTCCAAGAGAAGGAGGTACACCATGACTTCCCCAGTTTCTCAAAGTACACCATCAGCGCTGTGGACCCTCAGGCAGCAGTCTTTGCTTCTATTTCGATAAGCAGCACTTCCTGCAGCCAGAGTCTCGTCATCCCAGTCACTTTGATTCACGTGGCTGATTCCAACACTGTCAAGCAAGGTCAGATATCCTTTCAGTGCAAATGACAGGTCACTGTGCCTCAAGCCACAAGGTCATGTTAGTGTACATTATGTGTAAGGTCACAGGAAAGGTAGTTTAAAAGAATTACGTACGAAAATACTTTTGTAGAAATAACATTGTTCCATTCATTCATCCACTGCCAGTCAAATCTGACTACCACTGTTACAAGCATCATTGTCCCTCAGTGCTATAGATGATGTTTGTTAGGATGCTGTATGTGCTCAGCACTTTGAAGAGGGTTTTGACAGCCTGTTAATCTCCTCCACCGCTCTCTCTCATTAGCTCCTCTTCCACTTGTTAACATGGAGGGGGCCCACACCCTGCACAGCTTCATAAACTGCTACCAGATGATGTTCTTCACCCTGTTCGCTCTGCTGGCCGGTACAGCTATCATCATCATCGGTGGGTCACCTCATTTCTGTAGGAGATGATATGTTTGTAAAATTGAGGTTGCTGGAGGTACTGTAATACTAATTAAGGGTTTGAATAACTGGATTATTTTGTATGAAAATGAGGAACATTTATGTACTGATAAGAGTTTTTACAACAATTTCTTTCAGTTTCATCTCGTCGTTCTTTGTTTAATGGAATTTGTTTTGTGAGACTGGAGTGTACAAGGCTGTTGTGGTTTTACTTTTGTCAGTTATTATTTATATTCTTTAATGGTTCTCGCTTGTATTTTAATAAGAGCAGCTAAAACTAATGCTGTGATTTCTTTTATACATGAAAATGAACGCCTCCAACATTGCAAGGCACTGGTGGGTCAGCTCGTCTTTCATAATAACAGGAATGTAACAAGTTCCTTCAGAAGTGAAGGACTGTCATAACTTGACAATATCTGTTTGTGTCCAACAACGGCGGTCACAATTTGAAGCACGTAAAGTTATGAAGACATTGTGTGATTCCCAGGACATTTTGTGATACTGAGCTCTTCAAACACTGTGATGATGTGTTTTAAATTTGTTTTTATCCCCTGCAGTCCTCCACACTGTGTTCACTCCGAGGGAACAAGCTTATCACCCTGCTTTCAGGACACCATCCATGTCAGGTAGGACGTTGTCAATGTGGCACCTCTTAAGTAAATAAAGACTTACATAGATTCAGAGGGATATACCTCTAAATGTCAGTCTTTTTTATATATACTTGAGCTCTGTCACGATTTAAATGAGCAGAGAGAAGTTTGTTCAACCCTAAATCTGTGATGCCACTAGGCTGTAAAGCTCCACTGAGATTAATTAAAGATAGAAGAGGTTCTGACAGCATCCAGGACAATATTCTGGCGTCAGAATTGATTTTTTTTGAAGAAATGCCCCCTCACCCACTGTAAATTAAAGCTCATTTGGACATAAAACCAAGCCAAAAAAAAGCATTATATCTGTCCCCAAGTCTCCAAATTATTGTGAATGAAGCTGCTGCAGGCAGCGTTTGATGTCTCAATTTATAGCCTGTGCTCTGGCTGCTACAGTATCTTTGGGAGAGATTTATACATATTACAATACAAATTGAGCTGTTCATTTGTGACTTTTGTGTGGCTCTTTTTCAGGTTTAGACTCTCCAGTAGCGAATTCCTTCAATCACAGAATACCGAGGACGGACCCCAACAGCAGCCCCAGGTCGCGTCTCTATTCTCCAGACTACAGGTCCTGATGATGCTCTCAGTCTGGTCTCTATTCTTCAACACCACAGGTCATTAATGCATATTTAATGTGCCTCAGTCCCTCAGTATGAACGCTGTGGGATGTGACTGCAAAATCTCAGTTTCATTCAACTGTCTTCACATGTTGGTAAAGATGCTTAAAAGAAAGGTTACTTACAAGATGATAACAGGGCTATTTTCTTTGTGCGTACGTTTTTGTGTGTGGAAACAGGTTTATATATATATATATATATATATATATATATGTATATATACGGCCTTTTGTGATTTGCCATGGAAATAGTTTTTATACAAAACCTGTTATTTACTGACATCTTTCGACGTGTTTGAAGAGTGCTTAAAAACACCATATCACTAGTTTGTGCTTTTTGTGTTTGTTTGCCCTTAACTTGCGTGCCACTTATCATATTTGACATGTGAAATTTAGTAACTCAGGATGAGCCTCATTCTTGTATTACAGAAAGCGAACGTTAACTTGAAAATGTCCTTCGTTATGTTGTAGCTTATACATTTTGTGAAAATGCTGAAACCGTCCTCCTCATAACCCTTCAAATGTGCATAATCCTAAGTGGGAAATGGTTGGTTTCTTTCAATTTTGGGCATTTTTTGGGGGAAATTTACGTCCTCGTTATTCTCATTATATAATACATGCAGCTCCTGTCTAATTCATTAATGTGAAACAGTTAAGGAATGTGAACCACCATTGAGTTTTTATCCCGGTGTTTCTTCAGTGCAAAAATAATCAAATGTGACCTGGTCTCATTTCTGAAAATATAATGTTTCTGGTTCAGTTTGTTTTTTCCTCACCACGTTACCAGGAAGAGAATACTGTAGCACTGTCGAATTGCCGGGACATGTGACTTTGTTTTAAATGAGATATTTTTGTATTTGGAGAAAAATGTTGACAAGGAGAATGGTATTTATGTTAGCTAGTGAAATTCAGTTTTACTGTAAGAGGAGTATATGTGATGATCAAACGGCTTCAGTGCTGTTTGTGTTTGTTTAAGACTCAGAGCCATGCCTTACAATCATATCTGAACAGCTTTTGGCACATAATACAGACATGGGTTTGTTTGCTTGTGTGAATATGCTCTTGCCTTTGCTAATTAAAGTTTTTACTTTTCATGTTCAGCATCTGCCTTGTTATTCATCAAATACATAGTTTACATTTAAATAAATTCACAAAATGAAATTTAACATACAAATAAAAGGCATCTTCTCACACACTCAGGAACTTGACAGATGAACAGCCAAACAGAAAGCATCTTTTCTTTGAATAATTTGAAATACAGATGTCCTGTCAGAACTATCTTTGCTGTAGCTTGTCATCCACTTGCAACACTGATTCTGTCACTCACACCCACCCCAACGTACAATTTAATTTTCTACACTAACATCCCCGTGAATTGATTTTCTGCACCAGTGCTGTTTCAGTTATCTGGTCTTTCATACATTTTGTTATCTTCCTTGTTGCATTTTGTTGACATCTAATCCGTCATCCTGTTCAACATTGTTAATGTTAGTTCACATTTAAAGTAATCAGATGTGTTCACAGCTGAATTGTTTTATATTGTCATATACACTAATTCTTTCTTATCCTGGTTATATTGTATATGTGAAAGAAACACTGAAGTAACTGCTCGGTGAAGACAAACAGTTTAACAGTATTATTTTAGCAAAGTAAATGATTGCAGCACAAGAAACACAATAAGTAATGCGAGGGAAGTACTGTACTGTAAGTTCCTCTTTTATAGAAACGTTGTGTTTCAGCAATGGCTGAATTCCCATTTATCCCAAAGCCAGTACATGCACCACACTCTCATGTGGTACACACAAACACTAAGGGGAGTAGGAGAGGGTGTGTAAAGGTCTGCAACCACTGATCAAATATCTCCCATCTGTCTGTGACACTGCTCTGGACTGCTGTGCTGGGTCCCAGTCACCCAGCTCATTTGTACACTCTCAGCAGCCGCCTGCGTGTCAGCAACTGCTACACATTCTCGGGGGGGTGAGCATACTAGAGCGTGCACCACAGAATTATTTGTCAAGCAGCAGAACATCAGCAGTGTTACATTTCTGCCACCATCTGACTGGCTTATATGGCTTTTTTGTGCATTTTCATTGAATCTTTTATTGTTGAAACATTTACACTTTTTAGTAATTATAGGGTCTATGACATTCAGGGCTGCAACTATTATTTTCATTAATGTGCACATTCTTTTTTTTTTTTTTTTGAATAATTGCTTAGTCTATGAAATGTCCAAAAATAATGAAAAATGCCCATCACAATTTCTCAGGGCCCAAGGTGACGCGTTCCCGCAGCTGGTTTTGTCTGATCAAAAGTCTAAAACCCATAGATTCAATGATATATTGCAAAAAAAAGTCTGCACATTTAAGAAGCCGAAACGAGAGAATATTTGGCATTCGTATTCATTTCAGCTCTAGTGTCATTTTTACTCGAGGCTAATCACAGGAGTCTTTGGAAATTAGACGTGGATTTTTTGCATGTATGCATCTTTGCATTATTTCCCACTTGCCCCTTGTTTCTCAGACGGAGCTTCAACTCATGCCTGAGAGGTGTTTATGAGGAAGCTCAGGAAGACCAGCTGTGCAGCTCAGGCGATGGTCACAACAGGGGCTCAAGGGTATTCCTAAAATGTTGGTGGGCTTAGGAAAAGAAAACATGTGGTGTGTTGTGTAAGGAGACACACCAACTGATTGGGATCCACTTCAGCAGCTGCCTGCAGGAGACAACAGCAGCACAGCGGGCAGCAGCAGCTCACTAGTTTTGATTTATTGTCTGCTTCAGTTAAAATGTGACAAAATTCAAAAGTGGAAATGACCATTTTTAAATTACTCCAATCAAATGATAGTGGCATGTGCGGTTTATACGTGACCATACAGTATATCTATAGCTCATTAAGGCAGTCATCCATGTTAAGCTAAAATGACACTCAATTTATTCTCTCCATTAAGGCACACAGTGTTGCATAAACCCCACCTGTCAGCCTGTCGGGCCGAGAGCCATCTCGCTGCGTCCTGGGTGAAGGGAAACCGCCACTGTTCCAGATGGCTTACCGTGCTGTCAGTGGAGGGGATCAATGAGGTGGGCATTGAATGAGACCTGACAGGAATGGTAAGGCTGCTCCCCACAGGATGATCGGGATGATGCGAGAGTGGGAGGGTCTGCCTGGAAAGCAGTCACTCTGTGAAGGAAGTCAGAGGTTGCTGTTTTGAGCCCAATGAAAGCCTCAGTTGTTTGTACATTTTGGTCATTTATAACTTAGTTGAACTGGATTTAGTGGTAGACATTTAAACATTTTTCTTTGGCTGTGTAAGTTCGAGTTCCCTCAGAAAAAAAGGGCTTAAGTTTATGTTGCAGAATCCATATAGGAAATTTTCTAAACCTAATCAAACTCCCTCTATATTCTTGCAGATTTGTGGCAGGAGCACCACTGAGGAAACTCCCTAACCTGTTTGGTTTAGCTATTTATGACTTAAATTATGTGTTGAATGAAAATCAGGAAACTGCGTAAATGACTTTATTGCCTACAATGTTCCCTCTTGTGTGCCAGTTCAGATCCATCACACAAATGCACGTCTATATGAGGTTGTTGGGCTCAGCAGAGACTATTTGGCATTCCTTGAAAAAGAAAAAAAACTTTTCCACTCGGCTGGTTAAATGATTGAGGCATTTCTTCCATCACAGCTGGCAAATGTTTTGTAGGGCTGAACTAAGAGCGCTTCCGAGTGGCTTTGCCTCAGTGCAAATATATGAGCGATTTCGCAAAAATAAATCTCTCTGGCTGGAACCCGCGCTGGCACCCGAGTACGACTGGTCAGCCAAAGGAAGAAAGGAGAGAGCCCGAGAGCATAATAACGACAAGCAGTATGTTTTGAAGTGGTGAATATCCTGTGGTTGCTGGCATTCCTCATCCACAAATCATGACTTCCAGCACTTCCAAAACTCCCAAGAGCTACTATGAGTTGAAGGTATGCATGACTGATGGAGCTGCGTGGTTTGATGGTGTAATGGTGGACTTCAAAATATGAAAATATGAGATTTAGGTTTTAAGGAATATGATTTTATTATGTGATTTTTTTTGTGGTATTAATTTTTTATCCCCTTTTCCAGTTCTTTTTCTTTTTGTCTTTCAAACACAGGGTCAGTTGAGCAACAGCAGCACCAGAGCTGGAAGAGATTCAATGTCTCACTGAAGGACACTTTAACTGGTCTAATATGTGCTGTAACACACGGATTTGAATGTGGGCCTTCAAGCTGAAGGATCTCCTTTCCCTCTAACACTTGCTTGCAGAACGTGGCAGTTTTGTTGTGTGAAGGCACCCACAACAGACACATTTACCCGATGATGGTATGCGCTGTTTCTGGGGTGTATATACCACTGGAAAAGAACTGAGCAATGAAGCATGGCATTTGGCAGTGTTGACATGCAACACCACCCTGTGACTATTGGCTGTTAATGGCTGTGTACTGTATATATCCTTCTGGGTGGCATGTCGAGGCTCTTGCAGCCCTCCTTGGCCTCCTGCCATGTGGATTAGGGAGCCACAGAGAAAAACCTAATGTACTCCATCTGTACTCCATGTCCTTAAACTGCTCCCCACTGTCACTGTGTTGCAGCTCTGCCTCCACGTTAAAACAAGTTATCCCAGATCGTCCGAGTGCAGCCGAGGTAAAGCCCCCAATTTCATGGACAAAGCATTCATCCTCCTCTGTTTGCACTGTAACTGCATCCAGGAATACAAAATCTCAACTGAGCTTTGAAAAAAAAAAAAATGATCAAAAGGAAAAAAGGAGTCTTATGAGAGAAGTGGATATGAAAATGTTTGAGCAGTTTTTGACAACTACTCTAAAGTGTGAGTGTGTATGTTGCTTTGATACCAAATCCAGCAACGGGGGAGCGATCACAAGACACAGGGAGCACAGCGAATAATGCTGCCATTGCTCAGTCTCAGTCACTGATTCACCTCTCAGTTCCTCCACAGATGTCTGTAATATCCTGCAAGGGATATTTTTAAAATGGAAAACACCCTGGTTTTCTTTCTCCTATACACACACTGTGTTTGCTTCAAAACTTTCCACTTTTAAAATGTCGTAGAAATCCTACATCATCTTAACATCAGCTGTCAAACTGAATTCAGTTTCATGGCAACATCTTAAAGCCTTAGTCTCAGGGCAGATGGGGATGAGATGGTCACCCATGAAACTTAAGCATCAGCCTCTTTATATCACAGAGCAGTGCTGCAGTCTGCTCTCATACACCCATGGGACCCCGCCTGTGCAAATCTGCAGCCTCCTTGCCACACATACTGTACAGATGTCCTGAACAGCGAAGTGTTTTTTCTTTTATTCAAACACTAACAAATGCTGCTCTATCTGCTCTATCCATCATGATCATTTCACTAGAGGGAGTACAGCCTGCTGGTGAAATGGCAATACACAGACAGCATAGTAAACAACTCTGCAGGCAAGACGCAGCACCACTCTGTGTCTGTGCTACAGCATGAAACACACACTGACTACAATGCAACAAAGTTGTCATCATGTTCTGTTTGCAACATGAGTGTGTGTGTGTGTGTGTGAGAGAGAGAGAAGAGGATGCATGCTTCTGCGCACACCTGCAGGAACACACACGTTGGAGATGAATCAAGATATTCTGAACTGACACGAGAGAAGATGGAAAAGACAAACTCAAAAATCCAGCTCCCTTCCTCCTCCAGCAGCTGCAAAGCCATTATTACGCTCAATGCGACCTGCAGATTCATAAAACTTGAAAAACCCCGCCTCCTTGACAGCCAGCGTCTGTTTACGAAAAGTCACGGGAACAGCATGGAGCGAAAGGTACCCAACAGAAAAAATGTCATACCGTGCTGCCAACAGGGGCAACAACCGGACTCCACAGAGAGCCGCCTGCGATCCTCTCACTCTCTCACATTTGCTTAATTGACATTTGCAGCTTGATACGTGATTAGGAGCTTAGTTGTTTGTGTGCAGTGGGACTTCTAAACGCGCATACAGGGAGCATTTCTGATTCTTAAAACAATGGCGAGGCGTAAAAGGCGCAACCTCCTGAATTGTTGCGCTTAAACCCAGCCAGGACTACACGGAACCATCTCCCCGCGGCTTCTGCGATCCAACAGGGAACCGCAGCGCAAAAAAAATAAAAAATAAAATAAAGCGGAGCGACATGGAAAGCCCGACCGAGAACCCAACCAGGGCTGTGGAATATTTGAAGGAGCTTAACAAGATCATCGAGACCCAGCAGGAGTTGCTGGAGAGGCAGAGGGGAAGGATAGAGGAGCTGGAGCAGCAAGTGTCCGACTTGTGCACGGAGAACGTCTGTCTGAAGGAGCAGTACCAGCGGCACCTGGCAACCTGCAGGCTGCTGCAGGGCAGCAACAGCCTGGCCACACTGGGAGCCATAAAGGAACATATCACACAGGAAAAGTAAGACACAACAGCATCTTATATCGTTTCTTTTTTCATATATATATATATATATATATAAAAGTCAAGTAATCTGCGCTGAACTATATTTCCATCATAAGTCTTTAAAGTTATAAAAAAAATTGTACTTGATTAAAGTAATTATTGCTCAATCAGACCAACACTGCTACACGGTGATCTGCAGTTGAAACTAAACCACTTTGGCATCAGATGCTTTTCCTTTGCTTGATGTTTGCTGATGGAAAATGTGAATTATGCAAGGCACAATCACAGAAAATGGGTGTCGTTGGACAGCACGGAGCTTTTTTCTGACCATATCTGAAAATGTGCAAGAGTTACCCAGCATCACTGTGAGCGATGATGGACCAACCAGTAGTTTCCCCAACAGATTCATTTTCCTGTCCAGTTGTTTCATTTTCATTTTGCCTTTGAGCGTGTGTAACTGTCAGTGTGTACAGTTGAAATATTTAGCAGATCAAGTTCAGATAGAGATATGCTGTAAATCAAACACTGATAGAAACATGCCCATGGTTCTATACACTAAAACCTTGTTATAAAATGTAGACTTCTAACTTGTCTGATTATTCTGCTTTGTCATCTTTGTTTGTAACAGTTTGATATTTGTCCGCTTCTGTAACTTCAGCAGACTGAAGTCTAAACTGTGCCTGTGGTGTACCCCTCAGTGGTCTTAAAAGAAGATTTCATGTGCATGGACAGGCCCATTAATCAGTGATATATAGAATGCTATAGCTACAACCCCTGGGAAAAAGGCGCATGCTTGGGATAGATCCATTATGCAATTATGTTTTAGTGCTGGCCGTATCTGCAGATAGTGGGTTAAGCCCCAGGCAGAGCAGAGCAGGTAGGGCAGATGTAGTGGAACATTATATCAGGAGTACTGGTAAAGACCTTGATAGTCAAACATGCTATCGGCACCAGTTCCATGTTGAAGTTCACACTCTGTTGGCTATATCTCCAAAATGCCTAGGCATGCAGACATTCGACTCAGCCTTTGACAGTCTGCAGGGTCATGTGACGGTGCTTGACCTTTGTGTGCAGGGGCGTGTTAGTGTCATGAAGATCAGTGGCAGCAAGTCAATACTGATGACTCATGGACTGTGTGTCTTTGCTGGCTGATAAAACCAGACTCATGAGATTAGGACATACTGTAACACTGACCTTTAGTGTGCACCCTTTATAAATCTCTCTCTGGCACTATGAGAGTATTCTGTCTGATTTCCCTGGAAAATCAGTCTGTCACCATCTCTCATTCTGTGCGGTCACAGTGTCTGAACACTATTTCAGTCCAGCTCTGGTAGACTGGCACAGAGGTTAGTGAGGAGCCTGTGATTACCCCAGTGAACCTGATGAAATATGACAGCTGTTAATAATGTAAAGTGTGGTTTATGGAGGATACAGGATTTAAAATGTAATTTAAGTGCGGTGAGCAATTTAAAGAATGCGGTGGTCCTAAGCAAGACCGTCTCTAAGATCTGCAAAGGTCATTTTAGAATAGAGAAAATGGGATTTAAATAGTATGTACTTGGAAACTAAACTACATCCATTTTTTTGCCACTTACACAGGTCAGGGACACAGTCGCAACAGCCAACCAGAGAAGCTCACATATATTTTTCTTTCTTAACTTTACACCTGGTTTTACCTGATGGATTCCCAGGAATTCCCAGGCTGGGGGTCTTCTCCTAATCTGCCTCCAAAGGGAGGTCTGAGCAGCTGCTGGAAGGTTCAGTTGGAGCTCTGGTGACTTGTGGTGGACATTTCTTATATTTGGCCATGCTAGCAGCATGGCTCTCGGGATGGCATTGTCTGTCTGTCTGTTGGTTGGTTGGTTGGTAGATCCACCACTTTGGTCCAGACTTAAATATCTAAACACATTTTTAATATGTCAAATGCTCTGGTTTATGACTAAATACCTGCAAAACGAATGGCATTTCTATCAGCCTTGTGTTTAGTGCTAATTATCAAATGTTGGCATGCTTACACGCTTATGTAAGATGGTGAACATGGTAAGCATTACCTGCTAAACAGCAGCTTGTTAGCATTGCCATTTTTAACATAGCATGCTGACATTAGCTTTTGCCTAAGTGTGGCAGTATAGTCTTGTTGATATTTGACTAAATTACTCATCAAAAAACTAATTTGTAATGCAGTGGAGAATGAAAATACTACCAATTTTAGTAGTGTCAGTCACCTGAAATCACTCCTGCACACAGAAAGGCAGCAGCTCAGGTCTTTTAGTCACAGAAATACTGACCATTTATTGGTTTATAGGATAAATGGAGACTCATTGCCCCCATCATCTAAATTTAAAAAATACTCCCTTAACATCCCTAACATGTCCACATCCTCTCTTCTTACCAGAGTGGGGCCACGGACTCAAACATGTAAAGGTTGACGCTCACTTTGAATACATAACGAAACTGAAAACTGAAAAACACCTGAATATCAACATCATCTGCAAACAGCTGATGCTAATGTTGTTTAAATAGACACAGCGCAGACCTTGGCTTTGTCTTGATATCCTCCATAAGAATATCATTCACGTTAGCGGAGACGAGGCACACCCGGCTCCAGTGACATCTTGATGTTTTTTTTGACGTTATGCCAAGCATGTAGACACAGCTCTCATTTTGCCGTCAAGCCTGTCCTTTTCCCCTCTTACCATGGTGGTTGTCATTTTAGCTATGTAATCAGGAACTGACTTGTACTTACTGTAAGGAAGCAGGTGAAAGCAGTTACATAAAATAACTGCCATTAACTAGCTTGTAGGACGGAGAACAAATAGTCGCCCATTCTGGGTCTCAAAGCCCATCAGTTGAAATATTCTGCTCTCATCTTCTATCCACAAAACTCATATAGACGGGTTTAACAAAGTCCTCGTAGCCCTCAGTTATCTGTGAAAGGGTAACTTCTGCTTCAAAGGATAAGTTTGACTTTTTGGAAAATATGCTTATTCACTTTCTTGCCTGAGGTTAGATGAGAAGATGGATACCACTCTCATGTCTGGACACTAAATAGGAAGTTACAGCAGGGAGACAGTTAGCTTAGCTTAGCATAAAGACTGGAAATGGGGGAAACAGCTAGCCTGGCCTTGTCTGAAGGTGACACAATCTGCCTCCCAGTACCTCTATAGCTTACTAAACCCATTATATCTTGTTAAAGCCATACAAAAACCAAGGTGTAAAAATTAGTCTTTATGCTAAGCTAAAGTAGCTGTCACTTAGCTCTGGATTCATATTTACCGTAGAGACATGAGAGTGGTACTGATCTAACTCTGAGCTAGAAAGTGAATAATTGTATTTCCCAAAATGTCAAACTATTCTTTAAAGACTAGGCGGTATTGTTTTGATGTTTTACCATTGGCAAGAGTGTCCCGTTTACTACGTTGCCTTTCCCAGCAAGGCAAAGCTTACAATTCTTGGCTTATCACTTTTTTCCAAGATTGTGATCACCACCTCAGGAATGCACACACAACTGAAGAGACATGTGGCATTTTTCCATATCGCTTTGCTGATTATAGGGACGGGTTATACTTAACTGAACCTTGTGGGAGGATTTGACAGCATGTACGCGCCACGATGGAAAGACCCAGTCAGGTTTGAAGCCTGGATCATCTTGCTGTGGCAAGAGTTAACTGCAAACTGCTGAGCTCATGCTGGGTGTTAAACGTTTTAATAGGGGGAGAAATAAACACAGGGAGAGGATATAGTAGGGCCAAATTATGTTTATTTTTTCTTGGCATATTATTCACATCCTCTAGTTCTTTTGCTGCTTTTGTACTCCTTTGCTTATCTGTGTGCTCTAGTTTAAATTCATTACCTGTACATGCACTGTTCAATGCATGCAAGTTGTCATGTGATATTGACTTTATTGTCATGTTGCATTTTGTTCTCAATAGGGATCTTCATACAATCCAGATCTGTCAGTTTGAAGCTTTTATCCCTCTTTGCTTCCCTTTTTATTTCAGTTCCTGTATGTCAGCTGTATGATTTATTTGCATTGTAGTCATCTTGAATACAGTGTGTACCGTTTGTTCATACTGTATGCAAATACTTTGGAGCTGTGCTGTCAGTTTGCCGTTGGCTTAAGATGTCATCATTAAGTGAATTCATAGAGGAAAGAAAGGAAGGAAGTAAGAAGGAAAAGAAAAACATGCACCAGGTAAAAGTCACATTCTGTTCCAAGACAAGTGACAGATAAAGAGTTTGCTGCAGCTGAATGATACATGAGATTGTTTGCTGCTATCTTTGGTTAGCTGTAAATGGAAGGCTTTTCCCTGTATGTTGTTTGTACAGTTTTCCCCTGTACCTACTTTTAGAAAACAAAATGCAGAGAGCAGGAAATGTGATGCAGCACTGATAGTGGAACCTGTGGTGCCAAGTCAACAGATTTCTCTGTGAACTCTGCAGAGCAGGCTCCTGGATAACATAGTCGGTCAGGCTCTCAGGATGTGAGACTGCTTCACAGGTATCGGAAATCATCTCGGTGCGCACTGACCCTAATGTGGATCCATAAACTCGTCCACCTAGGTGATTGTGTCCCCCAGGAGCTGATTGAGCAGAATCAGCGGAGGACGAGTCAAAGCTAAAACTCCTGTTTCACAGTTTTTTCACAGTTTCTTGACTTCAAGTTAAAGTCTATGTAAACAGATGGTTGGTGTAGCACTCGGGCAAGAATTAGTAATCACACACATATCAGGTTTCTTCTTTTATGCCTCCTGGGTTGCCTGCCTTGTCAGCCCTTTAGCCCAACAGTATTTATGCTGACCCCCTGCAGTTTTCTCTCCTAATGGTGTTTGCTTTTAACAGCGCTCTACAGTTACTTGTATCCCTCGTGCTCACTTAGGAATTAAATAACAAGTAATACAAGATAGGGTTGCAAGTTTTTGCAGCACACATTAATGATAAATGACTTTTCATAAGTCTGACAGACTTAAATGTTTTTAGCACACACACCTGGTCTGTCTGGTCGGTGTATATAATACGTTGTAAAGTGAAGTGAAGTTAGTCTTTGTCCGAAGGTGACCTAATCTGCCCACCAGTACCATTAAAGCTCACTATTTAACACGTCATATCGTGTTCGTTTAAAGCTGTAATGTAGTGGTCGCGATAAATGTTTTTCTTGCGTGATGCGGGAGAGACTTGGTGGTTTAAACAGAGCGGATCTGAACCTGTCCTCTGGGGTTTGGAGTGGCATAGTGTCTGCAAGTGTTTTCATTTCTTATCTTGGTGCTGGTTGATACATCTACCAGCCCACATTTAGCATTCAAACTGTGACCCAGGCCGGACAGCCAGCCGAGTGTAAACAATATTTGGGATGCTGACGTGATCGCTGGAGAGATAACTTCTTCAGCTGTAGATGACAAAGAGCTGAAGTGTCATTTTCTGCACAGTCTTGCTTTAAGTTGTCCTAAATGTACTAAAACTGTATTCAAACTTACTGTAGATCCTTAAACTCAAAGCCCTATGGTAATTTGCTGCCTATTACACCATACAAGACAGTCGGATATTCATTGTTTGTTGAAACAATGCAGGCATTACTGCAGAACATTTTAGTCAGAGGAAGTGTTATTTCTCAAATCAGCACTGCTGTTAGATTTGAGTATGATGGCTGCGGCGGCAGTGTTTGTGGAGGTTTTTTTTCAGGCAGTCATTTAAATTCAGCCTGAATCCCAGTCAGTGAAGATAGCATAAGTAATCTCGAGTGATCAAATATTGATGAATAACGTGACAAATCATTGCTAACTCCAACTCTCTCCCTGTTAATGCTCTAATGGAGCTAATATGAATGTTTCAATGCTGATGAATGAGCAGCAAAAGCTCCGGAGTTGTTGATTCTGTGCCAGATCTCGTCCAGGATGTGTGCCAGAAGAGAGCCCGGTCACCATTTCTAAGGGGCTATGTGGAAAAACAAACAAACAAACATGTAAAGATAATCCGCAGGCAATGCATACAGTATATCCATATTTTGTGGAGTGGTTTACAGTCATTGCACATAGTCAGCTGCTACAGAACTGTAATTGCTTGGATGCTCAAGACCTGCAGTTGAATGTGTTTGACAAGTTAAAGCAGCTGCAGGATTATGCAAATAAGAGTTTTAGATGGAAGATGAATATTAGAAAAACATTTATTTAGTTGTATAAGAGTGATCTGATAATGTATTCTAGTGTTATTTCTACCTGTTTCACTGCTGGTTTGGGATACTGATTTAGTTTCACCACAAAGTGTGTTCTCAGGTTAATGCATTATGAATAAGTCATGTTGGATTTCATTGTTTAAACTTTTCTGTACTGTAGGGCTGAAATGATTTGTCCATTAATCGATTAGTCAACAGAAAATTAACCAGCAACTATTTTGATAATTTAGTAATAGATTCTTTAAGAAGCAAATGACAAATATTTGATGGTTCCAGCTTCTGTGTGAGGATTTGTTGCTTTTCCTTGTCTTACCTATGTTTGAGCTTTGGACTGTTGGTCGGACTACTGATGGAGTTTTTACTGTAATCATATGGGTAAACATAAGTAAACATAAATCTAAGAACAAATGTCATTTATCATTAAATTTTTTATTACATGGTGTTTTGTATTATGTCACTGATTTCATATTTTTGTACTCATTGGCATTTCGGTATATTTCATTCATTTTATTGATTTGTGTCGGTTACACAGTACTGTACATCTGTGATGAGTTTGGAATGAAGCCAGGGGAGTTAACAGTCAGAGGAGTTAATCAATAGATATTGAAGAATTTGATAAAGGTTCTTTTAGGTTGTCGATTGAAGCTTATACGGAATTATCTCTCTGAAGTCACTGGTGGTTTTATATTGCCCTCTGTTTTGGTCATAGTGGCTGTGTCTTGGCTTCTTCTTTACTGTACTTTGCTGCCTAAGAAAACCTCAGCTGCCCTTACTAAGTCCCCTGGATGGAGCCTGTAGACTGGAGATTGGCAAGTTCATAAATAGTTCACCCCAAGCCAGCCTAACAGCTTTAGCATGTGTTTTGGGACCCCTCGGCAGAAAATAATAGCATGATGGAGAAAGCTGTTTCTTGTGGCTGGCGGCGTCCACTCATTCACCCAGCGATCTGCTGAACAATCAGTGTGCCAAACCAAATTTACGACCACATGAACTCCATCTCTCCAGCAAAGCCCCCTCTAATGAAATACCCCTGCTAGATTAATGTCTGCACAGGGATGATTTGCATTCAGACCCACCTATAAATCTCAAGCAGTGGCCAAAGACAATTTGCAACTTGCACTCAAAATCAACTGCAGGCTGCTTCCATCTGTAATGGACTGTCCCTCCTTGCATCTCAGTGTGGCCGCAGTCTAGCTGGAAGAAAGCCAGGCACTGCTGACCTCTGGTTCCCTCAGTCAAGCCTATTAAGACAGAATTAAGGTGGCTTTGTGTCCTTTGATGTAGCGGGTCGTCCCACGAGAGAGGATAACGATGGCTTTAATGAGAACCGTTACCTTTATCTGATGGTGTTACTGGTAAAGGGCAAGGCCACACCAACAGGGATTAGATGGTACAGCTTAGTGAGAGCCAGGCAAGTATATTACATTTAAATCGCCAAACTCAACTCTGCCCCGCTGCCTCAGTTCGATTTAACTTTTAACAAGCAAGAGAGCAAGAAAAAAGTCCTCATGTTAATTCCTGTGACATTTGATTCAGCACTTTGACTTCATTTCAGGCATCTATTTAAAAAAATATTGAGCTTTAGATTGCGATCATTCTCAGATTCGTAATTCTGGCAATAGCTAGGAAGAAATCAAGATAGTGTGAAAGAAGAACCTTGTGCCTCATTTGCATTCTGCCTGCATGATCTGCAAATAGGAACGTGAGGGATAAACAACCACATACTTGTGTAACTAAGGTGTGTTGATGGACATGTATGGCTTTACTTAAAGCCCCAATTAGCGATCAGTGTAAAGCCATCATAGATTCAGTTGAATGTACATGGTTTTTCATTTCAGTGTCAGCCAATATAGTTGAGTCTTATTTGCAATGAAATGAGGTACCCTGTGGAGGTTTTTACCACTAGTTGCACTATGGAGTCATGTTTTTATGAGTGGGTCCCCTGTTTTTCTCTGTTTTTATGTGATACGCAGTCCGGCCAGTGGTTTCACACCATAAAAGTCTTATGAGGAAAGCAATGTATTCAATATGTTTGTTAGACCTCAAGGATACACACAATACATTTTGGTGACTGAATGTCAACAGAAACCTTGTTAACAAGAAAACTCCACAGGGCATCTTTAGTTAATGATATTAAAGTTGGGGTGACTTGTACACTGATAGTAGGTCACGGTTTGATTCTTATCAAAGTGGATGTTAACAACACAAACCTTAAAGGAATAGTACGACATTTTGAGAAATAGGCTTGTTTGCTTTCTTGCTGAGAATTAGATGAGAAGATCAATACCACTCTCGTGTCTATACCTTTTAAATATGAAGCTACTGCCAGCAGCCAGTTAGCTTTGTGTAGCATTTGTACCAAATTAAATAAACAAGATATGCAATATTAAATAGTGATCTTTAGTGGTGCTGGTAGGAAAATTTTGTTAACTTTATACAAAGCTAGGCTAACTGGATACCCCTATTTTCAGTCTTTATGCTAGCTGTTTACTGGCGGTATCTTCATATTTATACAGACATGAAAGTGGTATTGATCTTCTCATCTAACTCTCAGCAAGGAAGCATATTTCCCAAAATGTTGAACTATTATTTAAATTAGCTAATTAAAAGAATAGTATCTGTAATAGAAGTCTGTGTTCTTTCTTATATTGCTATTATGCTATCAAATGTTATGATTTCCTCAGAATACAGAAATACAAGGAGCACATCATGAAACGTTTCATTTCTCTGTTTGTTTGCAAAGCAAACCATAAATGGGACATGGAGATGTAAAGAAGCAACGCAGCTTTTTTTGCAAACACTACCTAAAATGTTTGGGAGAAAAATCCCAAACTCTTTAATGTATTCTGTAAATTGAATGCACACTTTATGTTTAGCCTTTTTACTTCAAGCCAGCTAAGTCTTCAAATCTCTTTTCAGCCCCTTTTATCGTTACAAACTGTGATCCACACTAAAGCAGCACACTTGGAGGGGCCACAAGGCTAAAGCACGGTCGCCTGTTCATTCTTTATTTCTTCACAGTTGAACCAATTATCCGCCTCGCAGCTGTCAAAACCAGCTGATGCAGCAGCTGAATCGAAGGCAATTTGTAGCATAGTACCTGTGGAGAGCTGTTGAAAGGCTGCCACTAGTTTTCTGCCAAGTGGGAGTACGGTGTGTGTGTGTATGTGTGTGTGTAGATCGCTGACGAGATGGAGGCTGAGTCAACAGCTAAACACAGATGAGGAGCTACTGCTCACACATCTTCTTAGTCATCACGGGTAGATGTCGAACACGGACTTCCTGACAGCTGGCTGGTCCTTTTGACAACCAACATTTGGGGTGAATATTATTTGGGAAGTAGTTTTTAGTCACATAAACAATACGCATTAGTGGCATCACCTTTTTGTGTCTCGTTTGTGTGGTTTCTAACATTGCTGACACGTCTACCTTCAAAAGGCTGAGAGTGACTTGCAGGTTCAACAGTTTCCACTGCTTCCACTCATAGGTGTTCGACTATAATCTGTGTGTTTCCACCGTGGCTGCCAGTGTGCACTGCTGTTTGTGTTCTGTGTAACCCTGGACTTTACAGGAGAATCAGAGGGGCTGATCTAAATCCAAGCAATATGTTCAGGAATGCAGCGAGAGTGAAAGTGGGATTTCCTTGTATCCAGCTCTCTGTGTTAGGTCAGGTGCTTAGTAGACTCAAGGTTGGAGGAAAAGACAGTCTACCTTTTTAGCACGAATAAGGATCTGAGATATTAAAGTCAGATCCTATTGAAGTCAGATTTGTATTACATAAAATACTGAGACGAAGCTATTAATAAAGTATTGGATGAAGTATTCCCACTTGACTTTTTGGCCAGAAATGACAATAATGTTTGGAGATTTCAGCCCAAACTACATCTTTTAGACTTCAGATTTCACCTTGGCATGCATAACCTAAATGCAGCCAAGACAGATGAAATGTCTTCCAAAGGCTCATCAATAAAGGCACCGCTCCCAGCTTGACAACAATACTGATGGATGACGGAGTCAGTATATCAATCCTTAAAGGTCCAGCTCCTCTGCTGGCGCATTTCACGCTCCTTGGAATTTGTCTAAATAATATATTGACTATTAGGGCAACGTCAGATGAGCAGATGATGAGAAATGAAAGTGGTTGAAGGAAGCAGGTGGACTGTTTTTGAGCAGTTTTCAGCCAAATGTGTGTATGTGTGTGTGAAGGACTGCTACCCTCCCTTTATGCAGGACCAGACAGCCAGTGGGGGTCACACACCAGTAACTCCTTAGAGATACATAATTTGACAGCACCATGAGCAGCAAACCACTACAGAGGACTGGACTGACTCATTAGGTCTGCTTAGCCAGACACATTTCTGCCGGTAATTAGATGCTGATTAATACAGATAATTTAGGTCTCAGTAATGTGAAGTATGTAGCGCACCGGGGAGTCTAACACATGATGAATGCCCTTCATTTATGCACTGGATTGAGAAAAAGCCCTAAACCAAGGGAAGCAGACATAAAAGCACACATGCATGCACCTCATCAGACAAGAGCAAAATCCACATCAAACGTTGCAATGTGTGCTTTATCTTGACTGCAGTGTTCTTTTTGAGAAAAATGGACCTCTATAAAAAACTGACAATAACTGTGAAATAATGTACAAAAGCGTCAAGCTTCACAGTGTGCCTCTGAGGAACCTGTCAGTGTGAATGAGCTGTTATAGCCGACCGCAGGTTCAAGCCATTGATCATTCGGTGACATTGTTGTGAATGGAGGCCAGGGCCACAAATTGCAAGCGCTGTTCTGTTTTTCGGTAGAAAGTTTTGTAAATTTAGTGTTACTTCAGATGTGATTTATTCGTTTTCATCACAGCTTGGACGGGTTTGTTTGCTAAAGCTTGAAGCGTTTCATGGCTGTCACGGTTGCCGCCGAATGACATAGTATATTCAGTAAACCCAATAACTGTTTGGGTAACTTTAAAATAAACTCTTCTCTAAGCAGTTCAGTTAAGGACTCTGTAAAGTTCCTAATGGAATTCCTGCTGTTAGTTTCTTCAAGCATAGTCAAAGATGAAGTCAGGGCTGCGTGTCCTGATTTTCAAAGTTGAAGGATGGTGAAAAAAGAAATAGTAGGAGAAAGGAAGGTGAAATAATAAGAGAAACATGTGATACAGCAACGTTTTGCATGCAAGATAATCTCTAGTACACACACCTAAAAAGCCTTCTTACTTGGAAAACATGTCATCAATCACACACCTTGGACAAACTGTAATTACCTCTGATTTTCTTCTGAATTCAGGAAAGGAAATAGCCATTTTCTTCACTGCCTTAGCACTCTGCTTTTTTTTCTTATTGCCATAATAAGGGTGGTAATGTGATGAAGTACTAGAAGCCATTTCTTCAAGGCTTAACCCTACTCAATATTTTACAGCGAAAAACAAATAATGGGTTTATAATTACATTGGAGCAGGTCTTTCCTGAATGAGGCGAGGAAAGTAAAACAGCTTTAGGGGAAAGAGTCCAAGCCTCTATAATACATGGTCCTGTATTTTAAAGTACAGAAATGATTATTCTAAAAATACAAACACATTCACAACTGGGATGCACTGGCAGCGACATGTAGATGTTGGAATCACTGCAGCTGTGTGTGGCCTACAGTATATGATGTTCCACTTCATTTGCAGCCAGGCAGGGAGCTATGATTAAATGAGCAGACTAGTGCATTTCTGCAGCCGTGTCCAGTTGCACTTACTCTTGCAGAAAGGCAGATTGATAAACTCTGAGTCAGCATTTTCTGCGCTGGGGTGTGCCCTCTGTCCGTTTCCTCCCTCACAACAGGAAACAGGATGACCTCATTGCAACAGACTCTGAACCACAGGAAAAAGAAATGTCTACCACCCACACACACATGCAAGGGACACAGGTGCACTGAGATGAAGGGCAGGTTGACGACACTGACGTGACAGCGAAGACAGCAGTGTAAGATCTGGTTTAAGAAGGCTGCTGGGTTAAAGTCTTAATTCTGCATTTTGCTTCTCTGTGAGCTCACCGTATGAGAAACCAATCTCACAGCTTGCGGAGGCCTTCCTGTGGAATTATACCTCCAATGGGATTTGGCATTTCATGCATTATTTAAAAGGCTTTGGGAATGCACCTGAATGAACCTCAGTAGTAGTGTCTCTGCGCAGTGCAGAAGGAAGACAGTTTAACTTGCATTCTAACTGCCATTCACATATTCATCATCATAAGCATGATAGATTCTGTTTAGATAAGGTAGTAAAATGTGGAATTCATTCATTTCATGACTAGACAAATGAGCTTTGTCTAGACTGCAAGCGAAATTAATTAATACTTAATCAATGTGCCAGTCTCATATAACCATATCCTCTCAAAGTGCTGTTTCTCTTTGTCTTAACCTATGTTCCAAAGTCATACCAAAAAGAGTAGCAATTTAACTCAAATCCAATCTGTAAAACTCCAGTTCAGACTGAGCTCTGTTGATTCTGGTTCACTCATGCAAATAGCAGTACTGCAGGTATTACACATTTCATGAAAAGGAAAAGATAAATACAAGCAAAGATTGCCTCTGCTCTGTTGTCACCTGCAGCCTCAATACAACAAGCCAGTGTCTCAGAAATGGAGGGCGTAAAGTGATGAAGTTCCACTTGAATACCAATGACTGATGACTCCTCACACGGTGTAAGATGTAGCAGACTGTCCATTTGTCTTTTGTTCAAGTGCGACAGTCTTGCAGAAAGTACTAAACATAATCCAGCCATGACCCAGGTCAGGCTTTTTGTAGATGAGTAGTGGTTTGCAGTGGCCTTTCTGCAGGACAGGGGAGCTGTCCAGGGTTCTGACTACTTCTTCCTTGCCCTGGTTTCCTCTGAGGGTGTTTGCTCTGCATGGCTGGGTGCAGGCAGCTTAACAGACGGGCATATCTTTCAGCAAAAGACTTGTGAAATGCGCTTTTGGTCTGATCATTTTTTTTCAGTGATGCATTATATACACAGCAATCGATAGCTTCAGTAATTGGATCCATTGGATCTGGACTGCAGCATGTGTGTCAATGAATCTCATCCTACCGCTGCATTATATTGACCCAGCTCTAGTTTTCACCTCAACCTAATTCCACAGTCATAATGAGGTTTGCACTAATGAAAACAGCAGTGGTTTCAAGTTTGGTCTGTGCTTTATGGACTAATGAAAGGACGTCTCTGCTGATGTTACCAGACAATCGGAAGCAGATGTTTAAGTAATAAAAGAGATTCTGGAGTGAAGAGAAAGGTGCACAGCAAACAGAATAGAAAATCAAGTAAAGTAACTAAGAGTGATGAGAAAGGGGGGAAAAAATCACTCAGCCAACAGAGAACTGGCCACAGCATTATACAACAGAGAGGATCATTCTTTCTTCAAGCCATCCCAACAAAAAGCTGAACAGTACAGCCCTTCTAAGATGAACCTTTGCAGCTACAGTACCTAATGGTATAGTCAGTCACTGTACTGTCTCTTCACCATGAATACTTCATTGTTTTCTCCATGTGAAAAGTGAAAAGAGGCGACAAGGGGGCTAATAAATTTGCCCTGATGCAGCCATGCAGTCGTTTTATTGCCTCTCAGTGCTATGGTTCACAGAACAGGCTACATTTTATTTCTCTGGCGTAACAAGGACTTTCCTTGCTGGTGAAATGTCGTTTCCTGCTGTCTATTTCTAAAACTGCCTATGACATTTCATGACCGAGTGTATGACAGCAAATACATGATCACATACATGGAGCCAAAGATGCATCAGATGTGTTTTACTAGGTACCTGATATCCTCAGTTTAAAGAATTGGTTTAAAAATGTGTTCCTAAAATATCAAAATATACCCAAGTCTCTATCCAAGTGCTATTAAATCAACCCCTGTGCAATATAATAGGCCTTCTTCACAGTAGACATTTTGTCTTGTCCTAGCAGGAAAAGCACAGTTGTTTCTAATAACAATAAGGATGTAAGCCAGTGAAGCCAACATGCACAACAGAGTCATAGTTGCAAAGTAGGAGCTGCTGTGTTTTCTCCTCACTTTAGTGATATCCTCAGTGTTACTTAACATATAAACACAGGAGTCTACAGGATAATGTAACAATCCTATAGGTTTATGTTTTGACTGCCACTTTTAATTATTTACACTTCTTTAAAGTTTTCTGAAAAATGATGTTTGGTCTGTCAGCTAGGCATGGTGGACGACTCCAAATACTAAACCCATGAGCCTTGGCTGCCGTTTCTATGGAGATAAGGCCAGCACCATAGTTGACCAGAATTTAAAAGTGAATTGATGTAAGTTGCAGATTGTTGAGGTGTAATCTTTTATCTTCCACATGCCCTGAGCAGCACATTTAACATAATTTTAATCTCAGTGATTGAATATTTCTCGCTGAGAGTCATAGTTGACCTCTCCCCTGTACCTTTGACTTTTTATTGAAGAACCAAGTATTTTCTAACACAGTTGGTCATCGTTTGTGCCAGCGATTCAACTGAGTTTCAAGCCGTGGAAGTGCTCCAACTATGAGTGTGTGAATTTCCCACTGTGACATGAAAAAGGCCTATTCAATAGTAATGATTGAGTCCATGAGGTGTTTCTAAGGTTGTGTCCACCCTTGTTTTCTTACATAATGGGGCAAAGTGATTGAAACTGTTCATTCCAGTACTGTACAACCACCAACTAAAAATAACCATAGAGTTTATCAACACCAAAGCACAAAAATAAAGATTTTTGTAGCTGCATAGGCAAGATGCCGTACTTATAATAAGCACTACATTGGCAGAAGTGACATTTTTTAACATAGTAAAATATCAACGTATAATTTTTTGAATGACAAATATAAGTTGTTGCTGGAATTTAAAATATGGCCATTTCTTCGGATGCCTGATTGATCTGTTCAAAAGTGTTGCACCTCTCAGTGCCAGATAGCTGAAGTTGGCTGCTGTAATGTAGTTGCTGAATCTAGTGATGGTGGTCACTGAGGCATTTTGTAACTGTACATGTCTTTAGCTGCATTACTGACGTACTGCGGCATTCTTGTTTCTACCTGCTCAACAAAACCAGTGAACCAGTGTTTGTCTGTTTTCCAGGTCTGAATTCGACTCCTCCAGAATGGTCAGGTACGTCCAACTGCTCTATAATAATAATAATTATAATAATAATAATGATAATAATGTCCTTCATCTGCCCATGATTGTAATCTTGTGAATATTCTCTTTTAAAAAACGTCTAAATCCTGTCCCTGTTGGTGGGAAAAATCACCTTGCTTGGGAAAATGCTTTGGTGAAGACATTGTGTTATGTAAGTCTTTTGATTTGAGTGTGTAAGGCTGAACATCCAAGCATCATGGTGCTAGCCAGAGTAAGTGCTTTTCCTCTGTGTGAAGGACTGAGGCAGGCCTGATGTGGTGCCTGGTGTTATTGCCGTTTGTGGATATTACACTTTGGAGGAAATGATGAGATTTTATGTCAAGTGCGGTCCAAGGTCACAGTCCACTGTTGTTAGCTTGTTTGCTGTGTGAACTGTGTGAACCTTAGTGGCTGGAGATTTGTTGGAGAACCTCTACTGACAGAGTTAAGATATGGACTGATTTAAAACTGTAATGTGAATCCATCATTGCTGTGAGCGCAGCGAAGTAATATAGCTTGCATGTAGAGAGTAGATTGGCTTCTCTCAGTGGTAAACACACTCCTTATCTGCTGCTTCTCTCTTTAGGGATGCCTTGCTGCGGGATCCAAACAGCCTCTTCCTTTGCCTCTGCAGCACTGTGTATTAAGGACCCGGCTGAGTCTAGACGAGTTGAACAGTGTAGCGGAGCCTGTCCCGTGTTTTAGTGAACATTTTCCAGGCCATGTCTGTTCTTCCCTGAGTTGCTCGACTGCCTGCGCTCCCCAGGCCACTTTTCTTCTGCTCTAAATGTCCTTTCACAAATTCGAAGCAAATCCAGAGGGCCACAGCCTGGAGATGTGTGCCCGTCTTTGTCTTTGTACCATCACAGTAAATGCGTGTGTGTGCGCACTCAAGAGTGAGAGATCTGCATGTGAAGTTTGTCTTTCACTCAGTAGCATCCCCACCAATAGTAGTGTACAAAAAGACAGGAAAAACCCTAGTATAAAATAGGTTATATCAAAATTTAATATGTACTGTATAAAATCAGTTGAAGAAAAATATCTCATCAATGTTTAATATTTTTATGCCTCCGTTGTTTTCAGTCGGTTGTCCGTCCGTCCTATTCCCGTGAACGTGATATCTTAGAAAACGCCTTGAGGGAATTTCTTCAAATTTGGCACAAACGTCCACTTGGACTCGAGGATGAACTGATTTAGAATTTGGTGGTCAAAGGTCAAGGTCACTGTGACCTCGCAAAATTTGTACTCTGTCGGACACTGAATAGGTGACATATTTTAGTCAGAGGTCATTGTGACCTCGGGCTTTCCATCATCTCATCCATTCTGCCTTTCACTGCAAACAACGTGTTGGAGCGCGCCTAGCTAATCGTGATCCTGTGAGTGAATGAGTGAGTGAGCTCATAGAGAGGCTTCAAATCTAGAAATGGCAGGAGAAAACAGAAGCACTGCATTTTATAAGAATCAATCTTAACATAGTAATCAAGTTCATGTGTACCTGTTTAGCCAATACATCTATGATAATCCTTCATTAGTCAGTTCAACAATGTATATCTACTGGAATCATACATAATTATGTATCATCACTATATTGATAACTTCCATTTAGCCAAAAAGTACATTTATATAACTTAAAAAATGTAATTCACTCTATACTGTATATCATGTGAGTCTGGACAGACATAGCGGAGGCATACAATCACAGGGCGGTAATTCTATTTTGTTTTAGGTAGGTTGCCAAATATTAATCTCACTCAAAACATCTGTATGCTGTAATGAATGTTATTTGAAGATTCAGGAGTTGGAGAGTGTTTCTTAGTTACAAAACTTTGCCTCGGGTGAAATTGCTTGTGGACAAAAGAGGGATTTTCTGAAATAATAAACAAGCCAGTGTTTATTTATGTAAGTCGTAGAGTGTTGTCTCACATTGGCGAATTTTGTTCTTTAAGCACACACACACACATCTCTGTCAACAGTACTGGCATTCATTCTTACTGTATGTGTTACTGTAGCTCTCAGTATTGAGAGTTACAAAGTAGAAAAAACTAGCATCATACTGTGGCAATACAGTTTATTATTTGTTGTTCGTTGTCTATTATCAAGACCCTAACACTGGAGTTTTTTAATGAATAGAGCTTGCCTAATATTTTTTATTACATTTCTGAAATACTCTCCATTATCACACTGTCCAATATAATGAACATTAACTGGGGAAATGGCTTTCCATACCTAAACAATAATAACATATTATAATATAATTTACATATACTATAATTTACATATGATATAATGCACATATATTGATATCAGAAGAGGGTCCACTGGTTATCATTTCAATTCATTTCAGTTCAGTTTTATTTGTATAGCGCCAAATCACAACAAAAGTTATCTCATGACACTTTACATATAGAGCAGGTCTAGGCCGTACACTTTATAATATTTATTATAGTTCCCACCATGAGCAAGCACTTGGCGACAATGACAAGGAAAAACTTTTTAATGAAATGTGTTTTTTTCCCCATATCTCGCTGCCCTTGCTAGTGCTGCTGCCGCTGGTGGAATCTAAAAGCATAGCAGAAGAAATGGAGGACAAGGCTTCAGAGGCAAACAATCCCATCTCACCAAATTGATGCTTTGATGTGGTTGGAAACTTCCCAAATGGCAGCAGCCCCTCTGCATGCCATCCTTGGTTGTCAATTTGGCCACAGTTCCCAGAATCTTCCCCTCATTAATGTGAAGCTGGCGTGCCAAGACTCATTGTGCTACTGTATAAGCTGAGGGCCCGTCTGCACGTCCACATCTCTACCAGCACATGTTGGATCACGTCACGTGGGTTGGAAGCAAAAGCCGTGATATTTAAATAAAGTGATTGCTGACTTCTGTTCAGCTTTGAGCGATAGACATGATGGCACTGATCTTGCAAATCAATGAAAAGCTTCAAGAGCAGCTCATCTCCCACTGTGTCAGGTGCAGTTATGGTGAATGTTAAGCTGCTCAACATTTGACACATCTCTATCAAGTTAGCAAGGCTGGACGTGGAAATTGGACTATATGTACAAAGGAGTTTTATGCAGGACTGACAGTGGTTGTAAAACACTTTATTAAATTATATGTGCAATGTGGACAATAAATGATGGAATAATGAAAGACTACGAATTAAAGGCAAAGGAATGAGTCCATCAATAAACAGACCAAATTTCAAAGCAGTTAATCAAAAAACAATAATAATAAAAAAAATTGAATAAAAGACTTAATGCAAATAAGTCAGCCCCTAGGGAAATAACTACGTTAAACAATGAAAATAGATGTATTAAAAATCAAGTAATATTAAACACTTGGAAAGTTTATCTCAAAAATAAATGTAACACTACAGCTTCTGTTGCAGGTTAAAATAAAAGGGTATTTTTTGTAAATCAGCATTTTAATTAAAAAGTTGTCTCTTCGTTTTTGTTTTGCCAAATTATTTTTTATATGGAAGTCTGGGGCTTTGTTTTGGCTGAACTTTGCTTATTAGCTTGGGATGCACCAGCAGCTTTTGTTGGTTATCATTTTTAATAGTTTCAAGGGCACCTGTCACCACAAGTCCAGGTGGTACAGTTAGTAAGAGCTGTTGTTACGTCTCAGCGCAGATCAGCAAAGTGGTTCCACAACAAAATATAGAAAACAGCCTAATGGGCATTCAAGAAATACTACATGAATAACCAGATAGGTTCAGCTTGTCCTATATACATTAACACTTTTTGCTCCTCCAACACTGTGTTATGCAGTTAATTATCAAAGCAAAGAAAGGAGTCTTATAAGCAACTGAATGCCTAAATGTGGTTTGAATTCCCCTCTTTTAAGTCACCAGTAGTTTCAAGTTGTGCAATTTTATAAAAACTCCATATTAAATATTGTTTTGGTCAGATTTAGTCAGCAATTTTCAGATATGAGTCAAGTAAAAAAAGAAAAAGATCAATTTGCTCAAAATGCATCGGTAAAATTCAATATGAACATCCGGGCTACCGTCAACAACAAATCAATGTCAGTCGTACGAGCCAAGAAAGAAGAGGTTCATCAGAGCGAATGGAAATCCTGGACACTGGCTTTTTGAAATAGCAAAACTTTGAATGAGGGGAATTCAAACCTAATACATTCACATAGATGGGTTTCAAAGTAAAACATTTCAATGTTATGATTAAAAATGTTAACAGTAGCTATTCAGTAGTGGTCACATTTCACAATTAGGGATTTGTTTGCTCAAAAAATAAAAATGATTATGGCCTTTCTTTGCTTCCACTACACTCCTCCCTATAGATGGAGCAGTCAGCCTCAGTGAAAACCTACTGTATGCTGCTGCCTCTATATGCTTTCCCTATGGATATCAGTATCTCAGCGTAATTATTTAATAGCATCTCATTTAAAGTGAAACAGAACCTATTTCAAATAGCTGTAACCGTTGCTGGGAATTCCTCCTCATCAGACACATGTTTTATCTTTGCTCCGAGTTCCCTTTTTGTATCCGAGCTTAACGCTGTTTAAAATCACTACAACTGCCAACACAGCACTCTGCTGTCAGCACACAGCAGACTTACAGTCACTTAGATCTCTCACCCTGTTAATATGCCACACCATGACACAAGTGAGCCTGGCTGTTTTAAAAATCTTGTGTGTTACATGGCGTGGTAGGTTTCATTATCATTAATAATGGAAGAGCTACTGAACTTGGTGCCAGGGCTATAAATAAATAAGCCCTGCTCCCGGAGGATTGCTTTGCACTGGTTTGATAGAGGTTTGAGTGTGTGTTTGTGTTTGTGTGTGGAGAGAGAGAGAGAGATTGGCCCTGTCGGTGATGGGGGGGTTATTCTCATACACACTCCATTGCTAATGAGAGAGGAATAACAACATGGCGGTGTTTAATTGGTCTGCTGTTCTGTAATCAGAACGGATGGCTTCATTCAGATGTGATTAGAACCTGCATGAGATAGGCAGGCAGGCGCTCGACAGCCTCAGTGACCTGCTTTTATTGGATTGTTCTTCAGTGAATGTCTGATGATAAGATGCCCCCCCCCATGCACTTTTTGTACAGTGCTCATTCATAAAACCAGGCGAGCACAAGACAAAAGGCTGACAGTGGAGGAGTCGCCCGACACTTTATCACACCAATTGCAATTAGAGTGCAGGATGAAAGCGCTGCTGTCTACCATTGAACAGTTTCTGAAAGTCCATTTGTGCACTTGTTATTCATACCTGTTTACCTTTGCCTGGTGAGCTTGTGTATTGTGATGTCTGAGGACGGAGAGGCTAATTAAATTTAATATTGTTTGGGATTGTGCGTCCATGACTTCTTTTTTTTTTTTATTGAACACATTTGGTCCGACGCATACGAAGGCCAGAGTAGCTTGTCAGAGTACTGCAGTATATAGTGAGTGACTGGAGGTGCTCTGGAAAGTCTCGGCGGGGTCTGCGGCTTTTATTTCCCTGTAATGCCTCCACAGAGAGTTGGGGAAACAGAGAGGCACGGATTATAAACCCCCCTCCATTATTGTGGAGATGACAATGAAGAGAATAAAGCTTTGCTTGGCTGTTGCTGTGGAGGTCAAAACCTCTCTTAAAGTGGGTCTCAAAACAAAGTGTTTCCAATCAATTTAAACATTAATTCAGGCCAACTTGTTGTTGTGTTCAGTGAAGAAGTATTGTGGAGTCATTTACGAAGCAGAATGACATGCCTGAGGAATTAACATACGATTTTTAATGGGAGCAAAGAGACTGCACTCTTGCAACTTCTTGGCTGAAATAGCTATGGAGCTGCAGTTTTACTGTCTGCGGGCAGGAGGTTTCTCTAAAACAGCACAATGTGTGGACTGAACTGTGCTTAATTCACACAGAAATCTAACCTTAATAGAGCTGGCCGGTCCTCCGGTACAGTGACAGTCCTTGTCAGGCCAGCTGAACTGATATTTGTCTGCAGGGACGAGAGGTGACAGTGCTGTGTTTCAGGGCCGCTCTCATGCTGTCTCTCACCCTCAGCCACACAAACCTATCGTCTTCTCTCGCCTCCTTTGCCGTCTCTTGTTGCTATGGTAAGCGATGCTCAACTCTGATGGGTAGGACACCAAGCCTGCCGTCTTTGTCCTTGTGCGAGTCCCTTTTGACTGAGCAAATTGGATTTCAGGCCTTAATCTGGCATTGTTTTCCAAAAACGGTTCCCTCCACAGCAATTAAACAAAACACAGCATGTGTGTGCAGTGCATGGGGAAAGAAAGCAAAGACAATGAAGGACGTGGTTTTTAAGTCTCAGAACATCTCTCACCCTGGTGGCAAAGAAACCATCTTTTTTAATAAACTGTTTGTGCATCAGTCATCGCACCGACAGGTCTGAAACAAGGTCTGAGAGTTTGACTCTGCAGCACTATCAGAGTAACTAATTGAAGACGGGAACAAAATTCTGACTAACTCAAGGTTCACAGCTCCCAACTCAGCCGGAGCAGAGACATTAGCATTTTTGAAATTAATAATTCATAATGCCGAAACAGCAGCAAATGGCAGCAGCCATGACACAATTAGCCATTGATATTACTCAGGGCCTTGGTACAGAGTCTGAGTACTGTGTTTAAGAATGAAGGATGCTTGTATCTTTCACTTTTACAAAGTGCATGCTGTGAATTAAAGGAGGAAATTCAGGTCTTACGGAATGTTATTTGGAAAATGGTTTTATTTGACTGGACAATTAGTAATTACTCTTTAACATATGTACATGCAGAGTTTGCCTAAATCAAATCAGCAGCTATGACTATCATTATAGGCCTGATGGCTTTCTGTACCGAGCCAGAAGTGGCTGTAGGCTTTTGGTGTTTCATTGCAAGTTGACAGCCTGAGAAATGTGCCCGGCCCACCACAAAGGTGGCGCCGCTCAGTGAAAACCTTAACAAACTACAGATGAGAGAGAAATGTCTCTGTGGAAATGAGAAGTGCCTGAACAATGATCAGTAGAGGACAAAACTGCTTTAACTGCAGAACACTGAGCACGGACACTACAAAGAAACCTACTCCATGTAACCTGCTTTCTTGTCTTTGATCAACCAGGTTGTGTTCTTTTCTCACATTTTGAGCGTCAAACACTTCATTGCATTTTGGTGAATTTATATCAGTTTATGGTGGACATGTTGTTATTTATGTAAAGGAAAACAAGTCAAAATATAATGGAATGGAATGCAATAAAGCTGTCAGGCATGCAAGCTTTAATTATGGGCAGGCGAAATTAGCTTAAGTTAGCAAACTGGCAAACAACACTTCTAAAATTAAACTCGAAAAATAGTGTCTTGTAGCTCATTAGCTGCCATCACAACATACAACTCACTTGGATTTGAGACTACCACCTACTTTACCAGAGGCACTGTTGTGTCTATGAGTCACGGGTTGTCAAAATAAAAGTCCTCTGCTACTTTCATGTTTTTATGGGGGGGGCAAATGCACTTATTCACTGTAACAAGTATGCATCTCAAGCAAGTTTCCAGTCTTCACAAGTTTGAAAAATATATGGCACTCAAAAGTAGTCATCAATAATAGAAACTGTATATGAGTTGTGACATTAGAAATATTGTGTGTTGTGGTGTGTACTCTGGTAATACTGTGTGGTTAGTGGTTTGAAACCAGTCATGTTTAGGACCCTTTGGTGTACTTTTATCTGACAGACTGCACTGTTACTTAGAGGAAGTTACAGTACAGAGTTTCATATTACCTGCTTTGCTAAAGTTATGATATGAAATGTGACACTGCTGCACAGGTACACAGAAGTAAAAATGTCAAAGTCACAAACCCCCAGTCGGAACATATAAAGGTTTCTTTTACATCTGCCCTTCTATGTCAACAGTCTGAGAAGTGTGTTTTGTTTGTCCCTCTGTAGGAGACATACCTCCCTGCCTGTCGAAGTCACAGAGGATCCTGGGAGATTAGTGTCTGCGGGCTGCAGAAGAGTCGTCCCCTGCTGCAAATGGAAGTCAGCTTCCTTTGGGTACAGTAAGATGTTATTTTTATGTTTGTCCCATGAGTACCACAGCATCTCCAGCACCACGACACAGCGGCCTTTTTCTTGTCTTGCTCTTGCCTTGTTAATGTCAGCCCACCTCGTATCGATGCCCTGGTAATTAGCCTTTCTGTGGCAGATATATCGGTCATGACAGCTTGACAGCTGCAAACGCTGCTGTGTCTTAATGTTTGAGCCTTTGCAGCTGTTCCCCAGTCAACAGATTTTTATGACACAGCAGTTTCAGTGTTGCAATGTTTTCCTGATGTGTACAATGAAGTGGCCAAATGCACTGTAGGAGGAGATCATTAGGCTTAGCCTTAATGAAATATGATCCATGCGTATACGAGCCTTAATTGCTGCTCACCCATTAGCCTGTGCTGAGCTCGGAGCTTGAGAGAGCCTCGCAAGAAACAAGGAGAGATGAGTGGAGACAGTCGCATCGGTGGGACAGATTTAGGGGGCTTCAAAAGGCTGGAGAGAGTTTCAAAGCCGCCTTCTAGTGCTGTGTGCTTCATCATCAAAAAGCAATGTGCGCCTAATCCAGAGCCCACTTTTGGCTCATGTGCAGCCCAAAAATAAATCCCAGTGCATAGTGGGAGCATGTTCTATTTTTAAAGAGCAGTGTTCAGGAGTTTCTGATGAGTAGGAACATCTGTGGGCTGTTTTAGACTTAGCAGAAATGAGGAATTAACTATTTCTCGCTGATTAATACCTCACTCATTTGTGCTCTCTGCGATTGTCCCAGTGTGATTGTTGCTCTGTAAGTAATTTTCAAGCACAGCTGAAAGCTAATAGGTTAAATGGATCATGACTGTAAACAAGATGATGGCTGCGATCGGAGGTTGATTGTTTTCCTCTCCAGCTCAGCGGCATTGTTTGCTTCTGTTTAGGCTCACCCACCTCACACAGACGCACTATAATCAACCTTAATCACCTAATGACAACAGTGAAAGTGAATGTGCCCCCGTCAAATACCTGATCTTTTTGACTTTGCTGATTTATTTCAGACTGTTGCTTTATTACTGTTTCCCAGAGGTAATCATTAAAGCATAAGAGATAGTGTCTGTTGAATATTGGTGAATATTTGGTTGCAAATTTATCATTGTGGTCCTGCTTACTCTACATTTCTGGTCAGTTTTATTGTGTGGATGTCAATGTGAGGATGTGATTGGGCGCCACAAACTCTGTATGCATGCGCTCGATGGTCAGAATCACGCACACACACCGTGTCACACTCTCTCAGAAATGTTAAATGACAGGACGGAGTAAAAGTTGCTCTAAGAATCAAACAGAAAGCAAAAAACAGCTATGATGAATGTATTATCATAAAGGCCTTGGTTACAGCAGTTTTTCTGTCATGTTCGACTTGTTTTTAGGCTTTGTTTCCTTTAGCAAGACAGGAAGATCACTTTTACATGAAGTGACAAAGGTCCTGTGCCAGATTCAAACCCAGGATGTTGCAGTTATGCGGTATGCGCCGTCAACCACTGAGTCACTAGAAAACAACATTTTTCACATTGCATCTGAAAAGAAATGTGGAAAAAAAAAATGTTGGGTAATCATTCTCCATTGAAGCAGCGGGGCTGTGTGAGGCTCTCAGTCAGAAAGTACAGTCACAAAGATCAATCACGCTCTGTGTTTGTGTGGCGTTCGAAGGAAGGGAGGAAGTGAAATATTAATTATTGTGCCATTTGTGAGCTGCTGTGCCATGCCCTGCAGTATGCTGAATCACTCCACTTGTTTTAGATGTTTTGAGTGAGCATATTGGAAAATTCTAAAGAAAACTTTAATTATAGGAAGTGTTTGTAGTCGTACCATTATTCGGCAGAAACGTCTGTTGCAGAAAAAAAAGAGTGTGTTTAGTTATTGCAGCCCAGTTAATTTAAGCCTGTGTTATTTTCAGACATCAGTTAGATGCTGTCGTCGTCTAAAAGTTTCAATGATTCCTGCAGACTTTGGAAACTGAGTTAAAGAAGGTTATGGGAATTAATGGGGCAACTTTGGTGTTGAAGTGGTGTTGTTCACAGAGACTGGCTCGCTCAACATACTTAATGCCAGAGTTGGGGCGATTTCTGTGGACGACAAGTCGCATTCAGAGCAAGCAGAGCGGCTGCTAGACTGTAATAACAGAAACACACCCCAGGGATTGACTTGAATAGTTGCTTCTTTCACTGTATATTTCTTCTTTACTTCCCTTTCCTTGTTTGCACTCCTCTCATATTAATCTGTACCTGTTCTCTCTTCCTGTCTACCTCTCGTTTCTCTGCCTCCTGCCCCAGCAACAAAGCAATCACATGCAGAAGTAACATTTGATCACCTATGGAGCCACACAGGCAACGTAGCAGCTTAGATGTGATAGCTTGTTTTCCATGCCTGAATGTGCATATTCGAGTCAATGTAGTTAACTAATGATGTAGTTGTTGGGCCGCTGCTTATGGTGATTCTGCCACTAAGTCTGCTAAGATGATCAGCAGAAGGAGCGTAGAGTAAATTACCTCAGAATTACAACAATAAGCCCGCCGAGCATTCAAATTGATCGCGTAATAGCAGAAGAGAAGAGAAACTCGTCTCACCAGGTTTTGTGTTATGTGACAGACCACACTTACGGTTGTTTTTCTTGATATGGTTCTGTTGAAAACCCCTCTCGCAAACATGCAATAATTGAAGGAAAAAGAGATCATAAAACGTTTCTTTTTTTTGCCAAGTTTGTGGTCTAGCAGGCTTTTTAAGAGCAGACCTCTCCAATGCACTGATGAGTTTACCATTTCCTTTTTAGTTTTTTATCCGACACACACTTAATTAAAGCAGCTCTCAGCGATTGCACAAAAAGAATAAGCTTCATGTAGGGCTGCAACTAATGGTTATTTTCATCATCAGTTCAGAAATACTTTATTGATCCCCGGGGGGGAAATTGTACAATTTGTAGATTGTTTTTTTTGATTTATCAATTGTTTTATTATTATGTTTTATTTATAACATAATATTATTTTATTACTTTCTGCTTAATTAAACAACTAACAATGAATCAATTATTAACATTGTTTATAATGTTATTGTTTCAGCTCTAGTTTTATTTAATTGACCAAAGTGCATGCGTTTTGTTTAAGAAAATATCTTAATTTGCCCCAATCGCTGTGGATTCAGCACCTTGGATAGGGAAATGTTAAAGTGACTCCAAGGTTTCACACACGAGTACACATTGTTGTCACCACCCAGTATAATTACTGGGATGTAGCATGTGTGACGATGCCTCCAGTGCAATAGAATATCTGAACCTGAACAGAGGTGGTAGATTACTTGACCTCTATCAGAAAAACCCGCATCAAATCAGCAAACACGCTCCCCAAGATGTTTATTGTCTTTCCTGTCTTGACTTGCCCGCGCTCCTCGGCAGAGGCGAAAACAGGAAGTGTGTTTATGTCAGGTTGACAAAGTGAAAGTGGAGCAGTGAGCCGGGCCAATGGGGATGCAGGATTGCAGCTTATTGTGAGACAGGATAATTGCTCTATACGGTCTGTTGAGGGGGAAAAAGAATCTGAATTTATCTGAAGGCATGTGCAACTTCAAAGGAAATACTACAAAAAGCAGCACATTATATATAATGTGACCAGATTTATATGTAGATGACCTCATCAATAGAGGAAAAAGACAACTTCCTCTCTCTGTGGCAGTTCCTCGGTACTATTAAACCACATGAAGCAAAAGCGTGTTTTAACTGATTGGGGTTTTGCCTGTGCAGTAGCTGCTGTATTCATCGCCTGCAGCTGCCTTCTAGTTCAGTCCTGTCCAAAGTTAAGACTTCTCTGCACCCATCAAGCCCAGCTCAAGGCTGAATGAATGCTTTTAAATACCCAAGATGCTCTCCTATTCCCTTTTCCTCACTTCATGCCTCTCTTTTAATTCCTTTTTTTCCACTCCAAATATTCTCTTTTTTCTTCCTCTCAATGAAAAAAACATCTGCTTCTCTGTATTCTTTCACCCTCTCTGACTCTGATTGTCTGTGCCTCTTGTCATTCTGTCTCCTCCATTAAGAAACCCCACCTGACTTGATTAATAGGTACAGGCAGGAGCTTTACAGAGGTTAAGGTATAAGGCCTGGGCTGTCATGGTGAATGTGTAAATCTTTCTGCTCGCGTTTACATCCCTCTCTTAAAGCTCCCATGGTATTACCAAAAGGTCGTAAAGCTGCTAATATCGCACTGCTCCGTTTGTTTGTATTCTGGGTTCTAATTTGGCATCTGACCATTAGAACAGATCTGAACCAGGAGCTCCATTTCGTATATAAATAATTCACATGCTTTATGATATTCATTATGGTGAATGGCTATTTCCAAACAGAACCTGTGATTAACTCCAGGCCCTCTAATAACACCACTGCAGAGCCTGTATTGATTCCTGGGAATGGCCTGCCTTTGTGGGATCACAGACCCCCAGCCTGCCTGCTGCAAACAGCCAGTGTGTTATTTGCTGACGGTTGGAGGCAGGAAGGGCAGCTCATGAGGCTGAGATCTAGCCGCAGGGGTGCATATGGTGGACAAGTGACACGTGCAGTAGAAATGGAGAAGTATTACCATATATAGGTTCATGAACCCTGCCATCGTGTCTGTTATTGTGTGTATTCCACTGCTGCATTCCCCCTCTGTAAGGCCTTGATGATGCCTGAGGTCATTTGGAAAAGGGCTCAACGACACAGTAAACGTTTAGTGTATGTGGCAGGGAACAGTCCTCGGTAAATGAAGGAGCAAGTGTGCAAGAGTTTATGTCGGTTTTTAAAACAAGCAGCAATGAAAGTGCCTTCCGCCTCCCATAAAATGCAGCCAGTTGTATGAATTCTTTCCTTATTGGCCCTTTTTTATTTACTGCTGTTGGTATTGTAAAGTTTTGATTTCACCAGATGGGGAAATCACAAAATGCACAATGATTTAATAGGCCTATGAAACAGAGGGCCTACTTCCATGATGTGTTTGAACTCTTGGGAAAGCTCTCGGTTGTCTTTGAAGTTCCCAGCTTCTGTTTCGTCATCACATTCTCTGAGAGTTAATTACAGGCACCGTGCTGCGCTGTGAAGCTGGATCGCTGGATCGCTGGAAAACACACAGTTTTGATTCTGGAGTGCATGCGGCCACGTGGCTTACGATAAAAGTTGCTTTGACTGTAAGTAACAGAGGCGAATGTGGAGGCTGTTTGTGCCATGTGCCTTTCACTTCACTCGGTTCTGCTGTTGATCCTTTTTGGCCAGGGGAGAAATGCATGGTTGTGTGTATTTGCTCTGTGTTGCTGTTCTTTGTGTGCGCGCCTTCATTGTAGTGCACTCAGACAGCGACGCCACACATAAGCAGTTTTGAAGGAACATGACACAAAGCAATAAAGGGTGGCCAGCATTCAGTTGTGGGAGTATTGACTGTGTTTCATATGTATTTTGAGTCCCTGTGCAATTTAAAGACTCCAGAAAGATTTAAATTGATGCTGCACCAAAATGTTTCGCTGATATTCAGTCATATTCTCATCGTAAAATGTATGTTTACGAATATTAAAACATCCAACTTTTTCCTTTTTTCAGTCACTCACCAAACAAGCTGGTTCCACCTTCTTAAAGATTTGCTGTTTTATATCATTGTATATTAAATATCTTTGGGTTTCGGACTGTTGATAGACAAAAAAACAAGCATTTTGAAGGACTGTGAATATAGAATAAGAAATTAATCTGAAACAAAGAAAACCCAAACTCAGCAAACATATGAGAAGAATATACTGTACATTTGTACCTTTGAGGAAAAAATACATTTGATTCTGAATTCTGATTATGTGTCAGGGACAATGTTCAAGGTCTGCTTGTGTGGCGTCTTGTGAAGCCGTTATCCAACGTATTGTTTTCTTTACAGAATTCTCTAAATTCAGTTTTGTGCTTATTCAAAAGAAAAGATGAGTGAATCGGTGTGGAAGCACATGATTACCTTGACTCTGTATTCAGTCTTAATAACCAAAATGTCCTTTGGCACTCTGTTATCATCCATCATTGCAACGAACACACATCCCACTAGCGGCTACAACCTTAAACCTTTGAATCACATATCAGCCAGCAGACCCTCTCAGTAATTGGCCATGACATTATCTATGATAGGGTCATGGCTTAAGACATAGTACACTTGTGAAATATGAATTACTGTTTTCCTTTCAGCAGATCAACCCTCTTGCAATCTGCGGCCTGTATGCATGAAAAAGCAGCTTAATTATAACAAAATGTGTATATTTGCGCTCCCCTTCAGAAAGACAGGAGTTTGTGTTTCAGTGAAGGTTGAACAAGTGCAATGTGCCTGAAGCAAATGCATCCCTTCAGCAGTAATGACAAGACACCCAGGTGTCTCCTGTGACAAAATCATGTGTGACATTAGTGTGATTTTTGAAAGCCGCTGCGCCTCTGGGCCCAGTGAAAACGTGTCAGAGCATCCTGTTTTTCTCAACAAAAGCTTTGTTTTCACTCTATTACCCATTGTCACTTTTCCCTGGTGAATTGGATGTAGCGAGAGATTAGTGATATATTGTGCAACTCTCTCACATAGCTTATCCTTCCATCAGCTCCATGCCACAGTAATATCAGGCAAAGGGCCACTGAGCGCTTCAGATCCATCTCCCAGTCTGATGGGAGGCATTTGCAATTCCATAGTTGCCCAGATTGAGCAGAGGGAGGGCTCGCAGGGATGAGGTGAGGGAGCAAGGAGTAGCACACTGTTCCCCAGAAAATAGGACCCAGAGAGTGTGATGGCTTGTTCTCAGCTGTTTTTTTTCTGCTCTGCTACTGAAAAAGAGGGATTTGTTGTCTGTGTGTGTGCAATGAGATATTAACAAGATGCTGCCGAATGTGTGATGTATTTGTGTGTGTGTGTGGGGGGGGGGGGGGGGTGGGGGGGGGGGTCTCCTGTGAGTGAGGAGCAGAAAGTGCAGATGACAGAGGGATTCGATTGTGAAAATACAGTGGGCATAGCAGGCATACATGAGACATGCAAATGCAGCACAAAATGATCAAACAGCTCTGGATTAGCTTTTCATTACACCTTTGTATGTGTCGTATGGCATCTTTATGGCATAATAACGGCTAAAGGAGATAAAGATTTAAAATCCGCATGCAATATATTGGAATATAAACATTTATTTTTTTCTATTTCTCTATACTGTACCAGTCAAGAGGGACCATTAGAGAAAGATTAGAGAAAAGTAAAAAAAAAAATGTATTAGAATTTGTGTAGAAGAACTTTTTTTCTTCTTTCCAACTTCAGATTTATTTTGTGACCGTTTTGGACTAAATTACTGAACTATATATAGAATCATTAAAACTACCTACACATTGACTAGTTAAAAGTTACCTATGCATTGTTGCATCAGTATTAACAATCTAGTCATGAAATATATAATACTGTATCTGTCACAGGGGACATTTTTCTGCATAATGAGAACTTTTGATACTTTAAGTACATTTTGCAGATAATACTTAGTACTTTTACATTCAAGTTCCTCTTCCACCGTTGGAAATATCAGGTGTGTGTGAGAGGAGTGCTAGTGCCACTATAGCTTCACATCAGTATTACTGACTTCTGCGATGGTAGCAAGAAGCCTCAGCAGAAGCCTTGAGGGATCAAGAAACGGCTCCAGTTTTAGGAGTTAGAGGCAGAGAGACAGCTCTTTGTTTGGCCTGCTATGAAAAGCTCGTCTGTCTTCTGCCTGTGATGTTCTCAGGCTTGAGGCCAAGTCAGTGACAGAAGGAGCCTTTGCACAGCACTGTGCCCTCTGCCAGAGAGCAACAGAGAGGCTGTGCTGCGTTGTTACACGGAAAAAAACAGCAGGGAAATGAAACCTCTCGCCCCTCTTGTCCAGCATATAGGGTGGAGAGGTCACTGTCTCAGGGGAGTTCAGTTTTTCCAGCTGCTGACACTAATTGGAGTGGTTAAGAAAATGTTTTTGTGGAACAAAAAGTTTATAGGTGTATTTTTAATAAGAACATGTTGCTGAAAACGGAAGATAACAATGCTGAAATAACTGTAGGCAACATGGGCTGTGATGTTTTTCATTATAACTGTAATTTGTTGTGATAAAGCACATAAACATATACATATTTACGTTACTTCCTAGTATTTAGTGCACTGTCATCTTTCTACTTTAAAGTAGTGTGTTGAATCTGCACATGTTTGATTAATGTCGCTAAATGAAGCATGCATTATGTGCTTTCCCTCACTTGGTCTGTCACATGTGGCCCAACAAAAACCCTCCTGAGGGAAATGTTTTCCCCAACATCAGTAATGGTATTGATCACATCAGGCTGCAGTTGTTGCATGCAGAAGAGATGATGCACTGCCATCTTGTGGTTAACAGCTCTTAGTGCTGTGGTGAGTGTCAGTTCTCTCTCTTTGTCTCTCTCTCTCTCTCTCTCTTTCTGTTGTGTTTGAAGTGGGCTGAAGTCTCTTGAGAGGAGACGGGACCCCTGTGGAGCAGCTCAGCTCAGGACAAAATAATGCTTCCTACTGGAACAGACATTTCCACTAGTACTGTTGTTCCTACATAGTGTGCGGACTCATGCAGCACAATGCACAATGAACATACAGTTTCTGTTGTTAAAGCTTGATAAGGTCCAAGGAAGCTGGCCAGCCTAAAAAGAGGAAAAACAGAATGCACATTTGATGGGAATAAATTGCTGCATCAGTTTTGAGGAGTTGAACTGTACAGAACTTGCTGTTTTGTGACCTCCAGCAGTTGTATATTTCTGTTATCTGTCTTTATATCAGCTAAGGCAACTCAGCAGAGACTGGCAGCCAATTCGGCAAAGAAACAAACGATGTCAGGAAATTCTGTGATTTTCTATTCCAGCTGAGCAGCTCTTGAATTTTTTTGCCTCGTCTCGTTTTTACAATGGCAAGTTTATAGAACAACAACTAAACTAGGAAAACAATGTGTAAGATAGTGCTGTATCTAATGATTATTTTCATCATTGATTAATCTACCGATTCATTACTCTACGAACCGATTAGTTGTCTAATCTAGACAACTAAAATACTGAAAGATATCCATGACCATCATCCAGAGTGCAAGCATGCCAATCTTCAGATGCCTTTTTTTGTTAGATGTACAATCCAAACCCAAAGATAATTTATTTACTATCATGGAAGACTAAAAAAACAGCAAATATTCACATTTATGAAGCTGGAACAAGTGAATATTCTGCCTTTTCTTACTTTACAATTCATCAATTATCAAAATTGTGCATATAATGTTTGTATGTGTGTGTGCTTTGTGTGCTGCCAGGCTGGGAAGCCTTCTGCACACAGTCCTGCACAGAATCCTACTTCTATAGTCCAGCAGCCAGCTGGATTAAAAGGGGCCATATGGTGACAGAATAGAGTGGGGGGATTGGCACAAGAAGGCCAACGTATGCAATATTTGTACATCTAAAAGGCCACATAGCAACATGTCTTGATGTGTGCAGGGCCATGCTAGGCCAGAAACTAACATTTGAAACATTGACTTCAGCTCTTGTAATTGTGTGTGTGCTTGTGTTTATTCTGTGCTGTGTGTGTGTGTGTGCTCGTGTGGAGGCATCAAAGCCCGCTCTTCTGTGTCGAAAAGTGTATTACTGAAACCATGAATTTAAGGTTATTTGTCAATTTGAAAGAGCATCTTGCTCACCGCTCTTCTCCTCTGTCGGCGTGTGTGCCCTGACTACTAACACTCTGCTCAGGGTTTGCAGATACACACTCTGTGTTGAGCAGCTCACCGTTGCCCCTGTCAGAGCCCCTCCCCCCATAACATTTCACTGTGCATGCACACACACACACACACACACACACAGTGAACAGAGCACACAAATTGGTCAACAGTCAACCTGGAGCTTAACAATACATTACATGCCAAGCTTTGGTACAATTGTGCTTGTGCTTGAAACACCTCACTTAGTAACTGTCTCTGTGCTCTATGGGTGACATTACAAGTCCTACTAAGGAATGAGGAGTTAACTGGTCTTTAAGTCTGCAATCTTTAGTACGTCCAACAATCGAAAATATTGAATAGAAATGTCAATTGTGTTACCTCAGAGCCTTGCTTAAATGGCTAAAAACCTCTCGTTTGTCTTTAGAAGAAAGATACTGGGGTTATCGAAATGAGGGTGTACCTTCCTACGAACATGAACGGGCTCAGTAGATTTAATGGCAATCCTCATGTTATAGAATGGGATATGATGTGTGTAAAGTGGATATCATGTGGATATGAAGTGTTGGATAATGTTGGGGTTTCCGCTCTGCGCTCAGAGGTGTACACAAACAAGTGTGTGCACTCAGGCACACACACACACTCACAAATGGCTCGGTGCAGACAGGCGCATGTCAGAACTGGAGGGATCAGCACTTGTGCTTGATAATTAGAACGTACATAGCCAGTGTAATTGCAGTGGGATGACGCGCATATACAATTAGCCAGTACACAAATTCATTAACAAAAAGACAAAGGTCTGACAGTACTAGTCACCTTGGCGTTGAACACTCGATACATTGACAGCGCTGTGTGCCATCGAGTCTGCCCGGGATGAAACGTATCCTCCCCTGGAGACTGTGAGCCATCAGCGCAGGGTTTCTGTCTCTAACCCACTGTGTGTGTGTGTGGCTCTATTAAGTCCTGATGAGCACTTGTCTCCATAGACACTCTCCTGCCTGCCTACTGTCCCGCTTTGGATGCTGTTACCTGGTGAAGGTGTCAACAACAGTACCATCTATTTCCTAATAGGGCCACAGTACCTCGTGGCTGAAAGACGCCACAGTGTTCTGGACACCATCTCCAGTTTGTGTTCATTCGGACCCATTTTGCAATCAAAACCTCCATTTCCCCCCCTGAATTAAGATGGAATCTATAATAATGTTGCCTTATTTCTGCTTAATATTTCACACCGCCTTTCTGGTTTTGGCATGACATGATGCAATGTCTGTGCAAGCCATAATTTCAATTTCACTAACTTTGTGTGTCGGGCAATGTAGAGTCCAGAACTGTGATGACTTGTTTTCCTTCAGATTATGCCTGAAATTTTGATTTGCTTCCATCATCTCACCCCTGTCTTAGTTCTGTAGTGTTTCTTTTTTCTGCAGACATAATTATCCAGAGCTATGCAGCATCTTTACCTGTTTGCACCAGTCCTCATTAGACTAGAAAGCCTCATCTGTTTTGAAAGACATTACAGAGAAAAGTGCATTGATTCCAGAAGAGGGAAAGATGGAGAGGGAGGAAGGGTAGGGGGGTAGGGGGGTAGGGGGGTCAGTGGGGGGGGGGGGGGGGGGGTATATGAGAAGAAGAGACATGAGACAAGAGAGAGAGACAGAAGGAGAGGAGAGAGGGAGTGAAAACAAAATGGGAGGGAGGGGAGAGAAGGCATGATAATGAGCCCTACCTCTGACACATCCTCCTGTTTCTATGGAGACCAAGGAGCCAATCATGTGGCCCTGCTGAGGACTGTACTACTTAGAGCAGATAAGAGGGTGGAGAGAGGCGTACGCAGATGCTTCTCTGTGTTTATGAGAGGCAGTCATATCTCCCTGTAGCTCTCCTGCAAGTTGTGTCCTCTTGTTTTTCTTTACCAGTGAAGAATGTCCCATAATAAACCATGCTTTAAAACAGATGCTTCTCAGCAGTGCTTAACAGGCAGCTCCTTTAGCTTCTGAGTTCTACAACACCTCCCCCACGCCTCCTCCTCCTTCTCCATCGCCATCACCAGTAACCCCCCCACCCTACCAGCCGCCAGCCTCTTGGACGCTCCTCGTTACATCACACACACTGCTCTCTGGCAGCCTGTGTTTGTGACTGGGAGGGAGAGGGAGAGTGAATGTGAGTGAGCCAGTGTGCGCACGCCGTCCCACCGTCGAGTCCCATTGACCAGCATACAGGATGGACAAACCAAGTGTGTGGCGCGCCGTGGTGAGCAGCACGGACCCCAGGCGAACGAGAGACCCCGGGTCCCACTCGAGCAGACCGGGCTCTGCCATGGGCTACCGGCTCTACGACATGTGAGTAGCATGTTCAGTGTGAATGCTGTCAGGCGTGCTCGCCTGCCTGTGCGGCGCTGGTGGAGCTCCCATTCATGGAGACAGCAGTGGAGTGGGTGGTGGTGGAAAACACGGCATCTACCTCTCCAGTGTCTATGCTGAGTCACCTATGGCATCCAGACCTTGCTCTGTCCTCTCATGTTCCCTTCCTATGCTCTTAGTAAACAACGTCTCCCTCCTGGGGAGGGGCAGCGAGGTGGAACATACGTTTGTTTTGTGTAAATGAGATGCTGAAATTTCACCACGATGAATTCATACCATGTGTCTTCACACAAAGTGATGAAACCTGAGTGTCGTTTTGTATTTGCGAGCCCACCATTAGGACTGAAAACACAACAGAGTCATGTGAGCGATGGTTTTAGAGCCTCGGGTGGCTGGGGAAAATGACTCATTGCTGGGTGATGCTGTGACAGCTCTTACTGGGCACATGAGTTCCTTGCAGCTTCTGCCGTATATTTGGGGGTGTGAGTGTGTTCTCGTGTGTGATTGGTACAATGTGTATGTGTGTGTGGCATTGCTAGAGTGTGTACGTGTGTGTGTGTGTGTGTGTGCGTGTGTGTGTAAAATGCGGCTGGGTCTGAGCTGTTATTTTTGGGATGGTGATGAGTCCTGCAGCCTGTGTGTGGAAACCTTGCGTCTCTACTTCAGTGAATCATGTGTCAGTTCTGCTGGGATGAAAGGTGGACAAAATTCAATTTTGTTGTTTCTTTTGGAGTCATGTTAAGGTTTGTATTTTTGGTATGGCGCTGTACGAGATTTGTGTGTCTGCACACAGCCTACCCTTGCCTAGTACACAACACCTTCAGTATTCAGCTGAATAAGCATTCCGCCACCTTATTTCTCCGCAGAGGCACATTTAAGTTAGTTTTCTTTGTTGTAGTGTGTGTAATCTGCATCACTTTGGACCCTCTGATTCCTTGACAACCCCATATGTGTAACCATGTACGTGAACACTTGAATTTTTCACACATGTACTTACCAGCTACTGCATAACGCTGAGCTGAATTACCCTGCCATGTCATGATCTAATGCTATACATGGGGATCAGTCATCTTAATGAACATGAGACCTTCACGGGTCCCCACTGAGTCCTTCACAGGCAATCTACCCCTGCTATTCACTGGCTTATATCTCTGTCTTGTTTGCATGTGTACAGCACACATGAATGCATGAATGCATTCCTTGGACGCTCAAGTTCCTCTACTGTAGCAATAATTATAATTTTATTACATGCTTCATTCTCCGTTTGTCTGTGGTTCTGAGATAGTGGCTGATTTCTATCCTCCCTGTTTCCTTCCAGCTTTAGCCCACAGAAAGCTTTAACCACAGAAAGTCACATGACCGGGCCGAGGGGCAGAGCTCAGGAACGGGAAAGTGTGGTGCAAATCGATGACTTTGTGAGACATTCGCTGTTGTTGTTGTTAGGGGACCGAGGAGATGTGCCGCAGATTGACACTAATGTGTTGGTTTGACTCTCTGTCAAACAGACTGAGGCTCACAGTGTCTGGCCAATACTCCTTTTAATGAGGAGCTGGAGCGGGATGAGTCTGTTCTGTTGTAAATGTCATTTCATCATTGCTGGCAGGTCCAAGTCCCACGTGAATTCTAATGCTGTGCCTACAACTGGAAGGCTTAGAGGAGGATATCCTGGACTTCTTGGCCTTTAAGGATACTACACTTCACTACTCTGGCCTGAAGGGATGCAGAGCTTGCCTTGGGTAGAATACGACAAGATATGTGTGACAAAGGTGTATGCCCTGAAAATGCATACACAGCTTAACCACACAACAGGGAGAGATACTGTATGTTTACACTGCACATGTTTTATTTATTTTGTGAAATAGTACAAATAATGGTATTGCTGAATCCACAGCCCCTGAGTTAGTTTTGTCTGAGGGGACATGGATCTGTAGATACTTTGCACCAGTATTGTTCAGTAGTTGTTAACCTGGCTTATGCATGAAAAAAGGAATAATTGCTTTCTAATAATTTGCACATTTTTGTCATTCCAGATCATGACCGATATGCCTCAGAGTTGGGATGTGCATGTCTTTTTTCAAAACCAAATGCTTTGTAATCCTATTGTCCGTGACATTACCATCCAGCAGGTTTGATCTTTGTGCCTGGATTATTTTCTGGGATTCGTAATCGCCTGTACTCAGCACACTGAGTGTATAACATTGCACGGACAAGGTGGCTAATGAACATCAATGGGCTTTACCCTTCATTGAGATAATGTCATGCATTCTCAGAGGGCATTCATGCCATAAAGCCGTTACAGCAGGAATGCCCATTTCCCTTTATTGGCTTGGAGATTTTTAATGTGATGCCCCTGTTCAAGTGACGCCAGCGCTGATGAAAAATGGAGTGCGTCACCAGAGCTGTAAGGCACTGACAGCACATTCCTCCACTTTGAGCCTGAGCCTTTGACAGCGGAGTGTGCTAGGCCTGCAGACTGAGAGAGGGCACACAAACTGCCAGCGTAGCTCTGAATATGCCTCCACCGGAGACAGCCGCTGTAGGATGCATGCCGCTATTGCATGAGACAACAACTGCATACAGTGTATTGCGTTGCCAGCACATGGGCTGGCACAGAGCATGCTGTCAGTTCATGTAGCATCAGTGGACGGGGGCATGATGTTGCAGAGCTGGAAGTGAGTCACTAGTTAAACAGGGATACATGCTGTATGTGTGTACAGGCCTGCCTTCATAATAACCCTTTGATTTTTCACTTGTCTGATAGCTGCAGAAACTGTCCGCTGCCAGTAATGACTACAGTCATTCTGTAAAGTGGACATGATTATAGCCATTAAAGCACCGTCATTATTACTCCAGTCATTATACCAAGGACTGTATAGCTTATTTATTGATCAACTGTTTGATCTCTTCTTAACGGTTTTGACAGATAGCAGGACATTCACACCTTCCGATTTCCTCTCCTGACAGAACAGAACAAAATTGAACACAGTAGAGCGTAATAGATCATGAATAGATGGATAATTGAAGGGTCAAGAGTCACCTCACTGAGGTGTTTTGACAGCGCAGACGTAAAGAGAGCTCCAACACTTGATCAGTCTGTTAAGTAAGTCTGTAAGTCAGGCAGCCTGCCATACCATACTGTTCCCTACTGTACCCCACTGTGCCCTACTGTACCCGATGCTTCAGTAGCATTTAGGCTTTTTCCAAAATAGCACAAACTTGGCTGAGCTCATTCAGCTCAAAGGCTGTCATTTGCATGCTAAAACATCAGCAGCTGGACATCTGCAGGCTGGCACTGAGTTTTCAGTGGCTGAGTTTGCAGCTGGAGCTGTGTCAGCCAACTGTACGGATTATCAAACCAAGAGGAGCTGTTGGGCTCTCAGGGCCACATCTCAGTGAGTTAAAGTTTCCTCTGGGGAAGAGCTAGTCCTGGTGCATCCGTGGTTTGAAACAGCCCATAATAAGCCCCTGCCTTTGCCAATAGCATCGTCAGAAGTGACAGCACAGAGGAGAGTTGGGTGCATCAGAAAAGGATGCATCTCCAGAACATTTTGTTCCTCTGGCAAAAAATAAAAACAGACATGAAGATATGTTTATCAGCAACAATGTTATATAATAACAGCTTTACCAAGATATCGCTGAGCATTTCATCTCACATATTGATTCTTATTTCATGGTTTTCTGTGAACTGTTTCGTAATTGAAAAGGGGTTTCTGTAGCGTGCATACCAGCTGACTCATGCTTATACAATATAATCTTTCTATGCATGTTTTTTTGCTTTCATGACTCTGGAATTTCTGTGCGAGCTGTATGTGCTTACTTCATACAAGACATGCTAATCCTGTCAGGGATTTGAAACGGTGAATCACAGTGATGTGTTAACACTGGCTCAGTTATGAGCCTGTACACATCATTCAACAAACCATATCATTTATGTGATTTTTAAGGAAGATACAGCCATCTCTTCTCTTTCATAGTGGACTCGAGTATTGTGCTTTTGTCAGATACAGCCTGCTGTGTTGGACATATGGGCTCTGCTGGTGGTCCTGCATCTAAGTGTACCCTCTTTGACGGGGAAGACGGCTCTCTACATCAGCTCTGTTGCCCGGCCTCAGGTTATGAAAGGCCTTGAATATAGCAGGCAAAGACTGAAGACTGTGGGATCCACCTCCAACTAGCCACAGAGGATTTTTCCCCCTTTTTTTGTTCCTTTTTTCTTCACCTCGCTGTTTGTCTGTGCCTGTGCTTTCTGCTTTAATACAAAGCCAAAGCTGGAGGAGTGAGTCTGCTGTTATTATCCCTCCTCATCCTCCATGCATCTTTCTCTCTCTCTCTCTTCCTGCTTTTGTCTCCACGCCCTCCTCTTCTTTTCTGTCCTTTTTTCTCCCTCCACCTATGTTCTGCATGGCTGCTTTCAGGCTGGGGGCTAAACAGCTGTACTGTACAATCAGTGCAACGCAAGAGCTTGTGCTCCCGCAAACTGTGCTGTAACTTTAATGTAAGATTTTCTCCCCAGAGCACCCCTCTAAAATGATATGAAATTATATTATCTGCCCTGTAGTATAAACTAACATGCTAGTCAGATACTCTTGAGCTTCTGTGCCTCCCTCTTTGCCAGCAATAGTATCTCCCTGTCCCTGCTGACTGCAGGAATTGTGTTTTTATCCCAAATAGAGGTGGAAGCACAACTGTGAGGCACATATGCAAAGAGTTGATGTTTGACAGTATAAATCATAAATCTTCCTGATGCTCAATTTTAAACTGCATTTCCCATGCAGCTCTCATAAACTGTGTTTAATGATCTAAAAATAAATGTTGTTTTTGTGTAGAGACATTCAAGTTGACCACAAGAGATCTGAGGTCTGCCATTTATTGAATTCTTCTCTGATGTGGTATGAATAAGAAATAAATCGATGCATTGTGTTGATGTACTCTGCATGAATCAGCATGCCTGTCAGACTCCTCATTCTCCCGATCACATCAGCTCATTGGCTGCTAGGCTTTGAAAGCATAGAAGTTACTCCAATCTGCCACCAGGGGGTGAACTTTTCTAACACATCCTGTCCGACCGGCTGTCCTTCACATTGATATGAGCTCAGGTTCTTCTGTATACTTTAAGTCCTAGTTATCATGATGTCTTCATCATGGATTTTTATTACAACATACCTTTGACCTTGTGCTAGCTTTTATTCTATGATGGTTATTATATCTTGTATGCTATCTCCATCTATCTCCTTTAAACTCCTTTTGAATGGATCAGTTTGACAGGAAGGTCTAGCGAGACAGACACAGGGTCAGGGTTAGGGTTAAGGCTATTGTCCAATCAGGTTGTTTCTGCAAGGTCCACCCATAACTGTCATCTTCTTGCATGTCTTTATAATCTTTTACATCCTGTCTCCAGTTTCTTATCCATGCGCTGTTTCGCTGTCCACTACTTTTCATTCAGCTTCCCGTTTCACCCCTTCTCACATACCATTTGACCAGAGGATTTTCTATAGCAGGCCATTTTCTATTGAAGTGCTTATTGACTGCGCGTCTCCCGCTGAGAGCAGGTCATGGTGAAATCCTGAGGGCAGCTTATCAGTGATTGACTGGGTCATTCGCAGGCAGAAGTGGGGTCCCTGCACTGTAATGCTCAATATCAGGCAGTATCAGTGTACAACAGTACGATGCACCCGCAGCAACGTGGAGACAATAGGAGCTTGTCACTTGGCTTTTCACATGAAGTCATTTATTCAGACAAATGGCTGAACAGATATGATTGTCTGTCCTTTAGAGCCCTTTGATTTCTGAAACCGCGTAGATTCATATTGATCCACCTGCAGTGCGATGGGGATTTCAGTCAGGAAGGAAGGAAGGAAGTATTTTTATATCCTCACCACACTTTTTTGCACACATATTGACTTACAAACAAATGGAATATACAAATGTGACCTTTTCATAATTGACCTTGACTCTGACCTCTGCAGAAATGCTCTGACATTGGTTTTCAAGGTTTATACCTACATCACAAAGGTGGAAAAGAAGATCAAAATGAAAGGTGACTGGGTGAGTCCTGGTGAAGACACTTACCCCCCCCATGTGTTCTGTGACTTTCCACTCTTACCTATTTAAAAAAGGTGAAAAAATATTTGTAGTGAGTCATTTATCATTGGATAGACTGCACCCCTGTCAAACACTGAAAAATGCTGATGGTCTACATGTGAACTCACAGCTTGCAAAACTTAGGTGTAGGTGGAGGCATGCTTTGTGATGAGCGGAAAGAATGTTAATTTAGCAGGCTTGTTTAAAGCACACATATACCAGTTTACCACACATATGGACGTGCCAGCGCATGCCATGTCGAGCGATCCATCCATCTACTTATTAAATCGTATCCTGTTGTGCTGTTTGTTTTGGTAGGATGAAGAGTTGAGCCTTCATCCTACCAAAACAAACAATACCCTGTCATGTGTGCTTGAATCAGAGCCATCTGTGTTTTATGCCAGTTAGGTCTGCGATAATTGCTCTTCTTTGCCTCTGATAGACTAGTATGTTCTGCTCACAGAAACAGTGGGGTTTCCACCCACACTTACCACTGGAGGGAACTTCATGTTAATTAGAAACAGGGAACTAAAAGGGTTCTCCATCTGGCATAACCCACATGAGTAAATCATCACGATGAACCACAGCCACGATGTGCTTTTGGAAATAGAAGAATATTTTTAAGTGCAGTTGCTTACCTTTTTAACTGCGGCCTTTATTGCGGTTGGTGGATTTCATCTCCAGCATTAGCTTCTATCGCTAAATGTTATCTGATAATCTGCTCTAAATGTGTCCCAACAAATGATGTGAAACCGCTGAAACTCAGAGTGCAGACATTTTAGCAGGAAGATAATCACGCTTGTTATGTAGGGGGAACGTGGAATGTTAACCCGCTGAAAGCAATCTTCCATCGAGGCAAATTGAGATGAAGAGCACAGATAAAAGAGTCTGTCAGTGTGTGGCCATTTTCTGTGAGATGTGTATGTGAATGAGGAGGCCTGAGTTGTGACAAAAGGCTGATGAATGAATGGTGTTTAGATTAATTCATTCCTTAGTGTCCCCTGCTGTTCACACAGGCTCTCAGTATAGCTTTTGTGCTCTAATATCTTGGCTTGGGAAAACAGAGGAAGCCCATATTGTGCCAGGAGGTGTGTGAAAAGAGTCATGTGGAGATGACTTGTCAGATGAAACAATCTAGCTATACCAATTAGTGTGTTAACGTGTAAATATGCATGGACATTAATGCATGTTTGTGTATTTGCTTGTTTGTGTTGTTTGTGTAAATATGCAGTATTTTCAATGTTTGTGTGTTTGGACACTGGCAGTGGCTGAATATTGATGAGAGGCCCCTCCACACCCCTTTCCCATGACTGCTGGGACTGGGTGGCACTGCAGCGTGGCACTGCATCTCAGGCAGAGAAAGAACAGCACTGTGCTTGTGTTTAAATGCAAACCCCCTCTTAAGCAAGAAAAGAGAGCAAGGTTTTATGTGTCTAAGTCTTTTGGCTCTCCTATAAGCACTGCAGCAACATGCTTCTAATGAAGACACACAGTTATCTGATCCAGTTTTAACATACTGGCCTTCTTATACACAGAAATGCAATTTTACCGCATTCTTTCTGCCAATGCACTGTGCAAATCTCAGCCTTACAGTTTAATTCAGTTCACAAATCACTCTATTGACCATAACTGAGCATTTGCTCAAGCAAGCTAGGTGCAATTGTGCTTTCTGTAATGCTTCCATGACCTTGATGAGTCAAATAATGCAACATTTCCTTTTTCCTTTACGAGACACTGGCAAAGCATGACAGCACTTGAAGCTCATATTTATTTGAACAAAGCTTGTGTATAAACTCATGTGGTCACACAACATTGCAGCAGCCCCTCCCCGCTTCGAAGCCGACCAATCGCGGGCTGCTCTGCTAGGCTTCCATTTGAAGCTTCAGTAGTACGGTAGTGTTGCCCAGCAACCAGAATCGGCACATTTCTGGGAGGTCCTGTGTGGATGGCAGCAGCTGTAAGAGGGAGAGGGAGACAGAGAGAGCAAGAGGGGAGAGGATCAGGAGAAGGGGACAGAGATAGGAGGAGAGAGGGTTCAGGACTTTTGCTGGAGGAAGGAGAAAAGGAGGAGAAGGATGGCGTCAGGCTGAAGGAAGAGCTACGCTGAGAGTCAGAGAAAAGACCCAGTCTCTCACCTCGTAAGAAAGTTTGTTTGTGCAGCGGAGGAGGAGACAGAAGAGGAGGCCACTGATGATCCTTGTTGAGTCTGTGCTCGTTCAAACAGGGATGAGCGAGTTTTTGGAGGATTCCTCTTCGTATCTGCGCTCCTACACATTCCAGTACCTGTGCCTGCTGGAGCGGTGCAGAGCTTTGGCTGTAGCCATGATGTCTCAGAGGATCCTGGGCTGACGCACTGTGTTCAGGGACCGGCACAGAGGACAGACTGACTGACCTGGTTAGGAGCTAAAACAGAGCCGAAGCAGCCAAAATAGAGCTTATTTTGGGAGGTGGATCCCGAGAATTCGTACTGGGTCCAGATCAGTCCTATAGAGGGTTCCTAGAAGGCCTGGCTTTCTGGGTTGGTGATGACTGAGACAGGTCCAGGAGTAATGCGGTTGTTCTGGGCGGGCTAAAACCACTCAGGCTGTCATCCAGTGGCAGTGGCGAGGCTGGAGCTCCAGAGGAGGACAGAGCCGACGTCCACGCCGGGGATTCACTGGCTGAAGAAATGAGCAGGGTCCTGTGTTTGTGGTGCCATGGTGCCTTTTAGTGTTGTTGGATCCCACTGCTTTTCTGCCCTGTTGATTGTCTGAGCTGAGGATGTGGAAGTTCAAAGCGTTTTGCCTGGATTACTGGCATGTGCTGTGCTTGCACCCTCACAACAACTTTTATAAGAGGTATGTTTAAAAATGGCTGCGTTCTCCAGTCATGTTCGGCTTTCATGTACCTCTCGCGCTACATAATTATCACAGAGCCTTTTGATGTTGCTTCCTGTGTTGAATTGCAACATTAGGCAAATCAATATGTTTTCAAACATACTCTAGAATTACTTCTCGAAACATGGCTGATTGATAGAGAAACTGTTGTGCTCAGCTCTGCATGCTGACATGCTGGCTGACTGAGAGAGACATTACTCAGGGGTGCGCAAGCTGGCTGAACCATTATCGATTTCTCCAAGCGAACCAGGTTACGGCTGTTATTTTGTAGAAGCGCTTGGTTAAGTAACTTGGCACTTAGAATGATCTTGTTTGTGTCGGTTGTCTGTTTAGCGTTGATGCCCTGCTGAAAAGGAGCTGGCTCTGAGTGAATTCATTCATCCCCGTCCCACTGGGACCTCTCCTCGTTCACCTTTCACCCACTGCATCATCTATGTGCATCATCTATGCCTAATTACTGAGTCTAGCTTTGCTGCCTGCATCAAGGCTGGCAAAGAAATCAATTTCGTTCTGAATCTATAACGAGTTCTGGGATTTATTCTTCTTTCACCACAACATGCCAATCATGTCATCAGGTTTGATTTAATGTCTTTTGGTGACACTTCAAACTGTAAGTCACTGCAGAGGATCAGAGAATTCAAGATATATAACTCATTTTCTTTGAAAACAACGTGTTAGAGGTTTTTTGCCACTGATGTATGTTTTTTCACAGCTTCCAGGTATGCTAAAAAGGTGCACACTCCTCTCTCACACTCTGTGTAAATTACTCACCCCATCCCCCTGCTGCTGTGTTGAGACCTCTCATGTATTTTACAGCCTATCACGACACAGATATCTGATGCTCCACATTCCATACAAACACTCCATTTTCTCAAATTGACGTTGAGCTCGCTTGTACAAAACAATCACCATCTGTTGATGATGTAAAAAAAAAAAAGACACATGGATGGATTTTATGTGATGATAAAGGTGCTTTTAATGTTTGGGTGGTCTTCACATTTAGCTCAATCTATCATGGGTCTGATCCTCTGTAATCTCCTCTGTAATCTGTATATTTTATGCTGCAATTTCAGCTTTAAATGACTGTAGTTCCTCAGAATTGTTACCTTACTCTCATTCAACACAATTAAGATCCCAGGTTTTGCGGTTGTACAGGCAACAGCTACAATATTTTGGTCCAGTCTCCTCCTGTTACGCCATTAAGCTCTGACCGGCTATGTTTGCAGAGGTTTCCTTCATGCGCATCCAGTCACGCAGATGTTTGATGTCTGAATCAGAAGCGAGAACACTGATCCAGTATCTGTGAAATCCAGGAGCACCTGCCTTCTGTCACATCTCTATATGCTAATGTGTTCACACATATATATAAACACACAGTTTGTCATGAGCATTAGTATTCTGAAGGTGAGGATACAGTATGTCCGTGATTCATTAATAATGCATCACAGATTTAGCTGGCAACTCTTCTTTGAATGTAGGCTTCGGGGAACCCCCCCTAGCTGGGTGCTACCTCAATACCAAATTCTGATGGAATTATAATCATCTTTTTAGTCAGATTTATGATTGTGTAGTGTGCAGCGTTTCAAATCAGAGTGTGGTCTACTTAAGTCTAAATGAATTAAATAAATCGTTTGCTAACTGCTTCAAATGGCTGATCTCAGTCTATGACTCAGTGGGCTTTGGAATTATTTAGGACGATTGTTGATTTTTTTCCACACGCTGTGAACAACTCATTATGTGTCTAATCCTGCAGAGTTACTGGAATATCCTGGTCATTGGGCGTAACTCATTACATTGCTCGGGCTTCAGTGTAACATAGTCAGATTGTATCCCAGGACTGAGACTGTGTTGTTGAAGCGAGGTCAATGTAGTAACTCAAAACAGCCTCTCCCAGCTGCTGAACTGGGGCTCACCCTCCCTCCTGCGTGGCCTTCCCATTGAGAGCAGTGTGATTGTTGGACACAGGCCCAAGTATCACCACACACACACACACACACACACACACACATGGGGACTGAAAGCTCTCTCATGCTCTTTCTATCTTTCCATCTATCTCTGTCACTCTGATCTCTCTCTCTCTCTCTCTCTCTCTCTCTCTCTTACTTCCACATAAACACAAGCACACATCAAACACACAACATAGGCCCTGCCCATCACCATTGGGGAGCACCAGATGAGTGAAAGATTGCGTTGGACAAAAAAAAGGAACAAAAAGGAAGGGGTGTCTGCAGAGAGGAGAAAGAGGACGGGTGTGTTTGGGTCGTTGTGGGTGGAGAGCTTTTGTTAAGAAGAGGGATGATTTTTCTTCTGCTATATGTACTGGGCCTTTACCTTACTTGGTCATCGGGCAGCTTGCTAGAGCAACAACTCTGAGCCCAACATAAACCAGGGCAGGGAGAACTCCGAAAAGGCACAGACGAAGTAACTTTAGCAGCGAGAGAATGAATTTTCTCTGTGGGTTTTCTATGGAAAGTGAAGGATGTGGGGTGTAATTTGTGGTCGAGGAGGGAGTGAGCACAGACTGTACTTTCTGTGGCTCTTTTAAGGGGGAGTTGCTGCAGTTTAGTGTTTTTGAAACTTTGCTGAAACTTCCTCTCGGTGCCATGCACATTTTTTTCGGGCATGTCTGATGCCTCCGGTGATGTCACTGCCATATGGAATGCGATGTGGAAGTACTGCATCTCCAGCCGAACTATAAGGTAGGAGACCATCTGGCCTGGACCAGGCTGGATGGCAGTGGCCTGCAGTATAAGTGGTGGTTGTCTTTCCGACTGACCGCAGAAGTCTGTGCAGATATTTCTGACGTCTGACTGATCAAATAACATTCCTGTCTATATGCTCAAGCTTGGTGGTTTCCTTTCCAGAACCATGGAAATATATTATCACTGGCACACAGCTGGAAACAGTGAACAGTAAAGACATTTTCAAGGTCTTTCAAGGCAGTGTACTTTATCAAGGACATGTCTTTGCTAATAAAGATTTGAGACTTAAAGACTTAATAATCTGGCCATTCTTTTTTCATCTCTTTAAGCCTTATTATCGCTTAACTTTGTCTTACCATTGAAGTGTACAGCAGGAATGTCCTCTGACATGCGGGATTCAAATCTCTCTGAATGAACACAAAGATGATCATTATTCTGTAAAGGTTTTCTTTCTTCCTCTTATTATTCAGAGGCCATAGTGATGGGATTACGTGATTAATTGACCAATTTTGTATCTTCCATTGTACCTCTCTGCTACATTCAACCTGTGATTATAATCATGTAGCCTGCGGGGAAAGTCAAAAGTACTGTGGCACTTCTGTAACTAACTTCAGTTTTTTATTGTTGTTACTGTTATTTGTTTGTTTTTTTTCTTTTGGTTTCATTTTTATTTTTCCTCACTGGCAGGCAAAGCAACATCCACCCAAATATGCAGTATATACATACTACTAAACATACAATATTCTTAAATAAACATTTTTGAGGCCAATACAAATATTTTGAGTTTGAAAAATCTGATAACAATAAATATGCCAATATTCATTTTTTAATATAAACAAATGAAATGATCACCGATCACCCCCCCCCCCCCCCCCCCATTTGATGAGTATGATTGAGGCTGATAGGGCACTGAGTTCAATAGGCTCTGCTCGACATGCAATGAATGAGAACTGATGACCGTCAAATCCAAATGTCATTTCAGTTCATTAAAACTAAGTTGAAGTTTTCATAGCTCTGTGGTAAAAGACTTGTAAAGGCTTACATCATCTGTTTGTATGAGTGAAAACTTTTAATGCAACATTATCTAAAAGGCTTTGGCTTCTTGACTTACATGTTTATTTGAGTTTTCTTTATTGTAACCGTGGTTTTGATTTTGCCTAATTCAAAACTCTTCCCAGTTTTCTGGATGGAACGTGGGGAAAGAAAACAGAACAAACAAAACAAAAAGAACAACATTTTTGAGCCAATAGAGGTAAACAACCTGCTTGCTAACCTGCTAAATGTCTGAGAGATTAAAGTAACGTGGTGGTTCATGACTGAGACAGGAATCCAGTAGCAGTGACACCGTAGACACCCGGGTACATCTGATCTGACTCTGGTCAGGCGACGACAGCATTACTTATTTAATGTGCGTGGATCTGGAGCTCGTCACTAGTGCCTCCTTGTCCCACAGTGGATATCCATGGGACGGAGTACAGGAGGGAAGCTCTGCAGAGTCTCATCTGAATGAACTGGGATGTTAAACACCTCCTGACAGAACTGCACTGCCACATAATAGGTAAATGGCTCCAACAGGACTTAACTCTGGGGACATTAGCACAAATCGGTGTTGGCCTGAACTGGAACCAGCACTGGAAGAGTAGGTGATCCAACATCATGTCCGTCAATCAAATGAGAGCAGGCACTGACCCTTTCGTTGGTCCCCTTCTTTGGTACGCTGGCTTTACAACAAGTGAGATCTTTTTTTCGGGGGGGGGGGGTTGAGAGGAACTGCTTGTAATGGAAAAGCAGCGACCTGCCAAAGCGAGCTTGCAGTTCCACTGTGGTGAGTGAAAAAAACTACTCTCCGGGGTGGAAAAGCTTAGACGTGTCTAGGATGGAAGTCGTATTCTGGTCAGAAATGTCAGCATGAAGGAGATGTGAAGAGGCTGTTACGGTGGTTTCAAGTTGCAGTTAGCCATAACAGAGAAGTCAACTGGTTTTCTTGCCTTGCACTCGGTGCTGAATAGATTCAATTCGTAGTAATGTTCCTTTTGTAATTGTAGTATTTTATTCACAGTGTGTGTGGCCCACAGTCACACATACTGGTGCCAAGCCCAAATGTAGTTGTTCGTAGTTGATTCAGCATATCTCTGCTCACCTGTTTGTAAATTTTATTTTCGCACTCATGCTTGTCCAAATGCTCATCCAGTGGAAAATAGGTTCACACTGCAGCGATCTGTATCCTCAGGCTATTGCCATAGCGCTTGGCTCTTTATGTTTTTTTGGTTTTTTTTTTCAATCAGTGCCCATGACCAGAAAAGGAACTTAATACATGTTTGTGCTCTGGTATTCTTACGGTATCTGAGGTTTGCTTGACATCTAAAGCACTTTATATGCACAGGCCTTTTCTGATCTATGCTTAAGTTGCAGTCAGTGTCCACACCACTGAATAATTTACACTCGTGTCTCTCCCCGAGGGACATGTGTGGGAAGATGTTTTTTTCTCTTCTTTATGTGACCTCTAAGAAGACTAGTTATCTGTAATAGCTCAGATACCTTGTTTGACATTCGATTATGACAGAAATAAATGGGCTGATGTGGTGTGGCCATAAAGGAATGGCTTGAGAATAAACTACAGTCTCGCTGTCCCAACACCTCCCATTGCTGCAGGGTTGCAACATTTTGGGAGAATATATTTGGGAACATTGCCTCTGCTGCAGTATCCACACTGCTCATGTTAAGCTGTACAGCTTTTGAAATGCTAATCATCTGAGGAAGCCAGTTTGTTTACTCTAATGCTCAAGAATGCCACCTCTAGAGAGAGCGCTTCTCATGTTCAGGGTGTTCACTGAGGTGTCTGATGAGGAGAATGCATACAGTACAAGTAAAGATTAATCTGTAGGAACAATTGTCATGTTTCCATAATGTCTCCCAGTCTTCCTTTTTGTACGCGCTATATGTATGATTAAAGCAGGGCCAAAATATGTGTTGCCTCTGCTCTGCCCTGCTCTTTGTGATCAGCGGGGGGCTGTGAAAGCTCAGAGGGGAAACACAGGCGCTGTCTCTTTCTGTGGCTTTTTTCACTGTTCTTCTACTTTTGATGACATATTCCTTTGCATCTCTTCACAGCGCCTGCCTGGAGAATAATGAGGGTGTGTGCTGCATTAACTTATGTAATGGCGAGCGAGAGGAGGGGTGGGATGGGGGGGCAGTGAAGGAGGAGGGGGAGAAGAGAAAAGAGTGATGAGCTCATGCTGCTGCACTGCAGCTCTTCTATACACACTCTGCACCTTGTGGTCTTCATGCCATGCATATATGCAGTCTCAGTTTGTGTGCAATTCTCAGTTGTTAGTTGATTCACATACAAATATTTATGCACATGCAGACTAAAAAACGAACAGCTCATTATTGTGTCATTAGAACCCAATTGTTCTGCTGCAGAATCTGAAGGCTGGCATGCGTGGTCTACATCTCTCACAGTGCTTTGCCATGAATGGGAATTAGTGTGTGCACACTGTCCTTTACCTGCACCACTGTAGCTGTGAACAAGCTGAGCATGCAGAGCTCAGGTTGGTAATTGCTGCTAATCCACCAACTATTTTCTGTGAGAAAGCAGACCCTCATTATCCAGAGTGTGTTTTGATTTATGTCAGAAATGAGCGAGGTGGGGTAGGGTCAGGGGACAGGGGGAGTTGATAATGGCACGACAGCGCATTTACTCTATAAAACAGAGTGGTCCCTTTGGGGGCTTTCAGCTCTGTCTCCGCCTGCAATGAATATGTGAATAAATGGATAAAATACAGCTCCTGGCAGAAGACTAAACATCAGAACATCATTGTCCAAGATTTTCAATGCTAACCTCATAAGCACAGTCATTTGTAGCACAGCCGGGACATACATTGTCCGTATGCTCTGCATGCATTCTGTGGACCCATGACTTTGAAATTAAATTAGCACATGTCCCTGCATGAGAGTGAAATAAGCATGCTGTCAGGGAGGCTGGGACTGCGGCTGGTAAACAGTCATTAAAGTTAAATGTTTATCCCGATTGGACTAATAGCTTTGAGCTGTGTGTAAATGCATGTTTTTTTTACACGTACACACACACATGTATATCTTCTAACAATAAGGACAGTGTATTTTTTATTTTTTTGTCAGCCTTAGCCGTTGCCTTGACAACTGGCCTCAGAGATCTGTGCACGTGTATGCAATTGTGATAAATCCTGCTTTCAATCTATGAAGCACCGTCCACAGAGACACATCTAATGTGTATCACTCAGGTTCCCATAGTCACATGACTTATTGTTTTCAGTGACATCATTCACCACAGTTCATTCACTCCATACAGATATTGTCAGTATAAAATGAATCAGTGGTGCAAAGGAGTTGAATTATTGATAATTATAAGCCTCATTATTATTACTAGAAGTAGAATTACCTTGGGAAAGGATGTGTTTTCAACTTGAAGCTGTCAGACTGGAGACAGCTCCTTTCAAAATAAAGGCCACTCAAGGCTGGAATTGAAGACTCATTCCATGACAAATGAAACTTACAGATCAAACCTGTCTCCTCATACAGACGCAAACATGTCCGCCTGCAGCTCAAATGAGCTCCCTCGGGAACTACAGCACAAAGTTCCTCTCCCTCACAATCTGTAGCTCTAACTCCTTTCCCCCTGGGCATTTTCTGCCTTTTTAAAACAGTAGCCCTCCCTCTGCTGCTCTACTTTACATCAACTTGTTTCCTTGCCCCCCTATAAAGACGAGTGGGAGTCTTTTGATCAATCATATATCTCTAAACCCTACATCCCTCCCATGACAGGGTTGACTGTGCACTGGCACCATCTGTTGGCAGAGAGACTTCAGGACAGACAACAGCCTCAAGGTCTGAGAAAATCTCCTGCAACCACTTGATATTGGTTTTATGTTAATCCTCCCTCTCACTGTGTGGATAGTCCACGGCTTTGACTGCACTTTTCATAAAGAATCAGACAAAGTTATCCGTCAAAGTTGTCCGCCTGTTAACGGCCACTCATTCAATCGATCAGGCATTCTGCTTTGAGTAAGTCAAGGGCAGAGAGCTAAGTAATTAAACAATGGGAGATGTTTTAAGTCAGATAAATGAGCAGTCTTTAATTCAACTGTGAGCCATCGGTGAGCGGAGAGAAGACAAATTAAAGCAGATGGGGGCTCTTGCCTTGCCTGGAGTCCCACAGAGGCTGCTTCAGCCTTGTAGACTGTTTCTCTGGCTTTCCTCCCAGATAGATGTTACAGAGATTTACTGCCAAGGTTTACTCAACAGTTCTGATATGATAAGGATTTTACCAGGGAGTAAAAGTATTATTTTTCAGTAGAATTACTCACAAATCTGTGATTTCTGAGAAAGAGAGAGAAAAAGTATCTGGCCAACAGTTTTTTTTATGTAAATCATAAGAAGCCACACCACCGAATGCGCTCTCATTTCTGAGAATCTCTCTTTTCATTTCGTGAGAATTGACACATCTTCGCCGGCTATGGCCAACTGGACAGAACTGGCAAGAGCAGGACACAAAAGCAGAGGAAACATGGAGAGGTGGATGTTTGCAGGTCGGCAATCTTAGACAGTGTTACTCGCAGATAATGTGTCAGCTCCCTCAGTGTAAGATGCCACAATCATTATAATCATCTTATAATCCTATATACCTTCATATAGCCTTTTCCTGAATAAGAAGGATATATGGTCGCTGAAAATGACTTTTCACCTGTTTCTGTCCACTGTTTGACAGTGTAACTGAAAGACATTGTTAGGTGACCTGTTATCTAACTACAGTTTGGGTTGTGCTCAGGCTGTCTGAGGATGTGTTCTGGTTGAGAGCTCAGATTTCCCCTTTGGCAACACCATGTGTCCTGAAGAGGGAGGGGAAGAAAAAAAAAAAAAACAATCGGTGACCTTGCAGAGCTGCAACACACAGGCTCCGTACGTGTCCCCACTGAACCACAAACATCAACACAGCAGCTGAATAAATGACCACAGACTCAGGGTGGAGGCATGTTGGGGGGTGAGAGGACAGCTGATAGTGGAAGAAAAGAGAGACATAGACTAATAAAAGAAAGAAAGAGAGAGATTCAAAGAAAGAGTGAGGCTGTGAGAGACATAGCTGAGTGAGGCTGATGAGTGAGGCAAAGGGGGGAGGGTGCTCTGTGTGAGGAGAGCCTCCTCTTTTCATTGACGTTTAGGGGAATGTGCTGATTAGTGGAGAGTAAATCAGTCAGATGGAGGTTCCCAGTCTCCTGTGCCTGACAGAGCCTCTGTAGCTTTCCAGTAACCACGGTCACCTTACCTTTTTCTTTTAAGAGCAGTAGCAGTTTGTCATCAAAGACCGGATCTTGTTTCACACTGTATGGGGCCAACCCGGAGACAGATGTGTGGAGGTAGGTGGGCTCGACTCTGAAGGTGTGTGTGTGTGTGACTGTGATCTCTCTGGCTGTGAAGTGCAGGTTCATATAGGCTCTGTAGCGGAGGCGGCCGCTGTTACATTGTCAGACGCTGCCGTTGTATGGAGAGCATGAGAGTAGTGCTGAAATTATTAGGCAGAAAATGAATGACCAACCATTTTGACAATTGTTTGTTATTCATCAAGCAAAAGATTCCAAACATTCTCTGTTCCCAGCTTCTCAAATGTGAGGCTTTTCTGCTTTTCCTTTCATTGTATATTGAATACCTTTTGGTTTTTAGACATTTGGTGGGGTATAACAAGCCATGTGAATTTTATAGACTAAACAATAATCAACAGATCAGTCGAAGATTAAAATGATAATCTGTTGCAGCCCTACATGAGAGATGACTAGAATAAAAGGGATGGATGAATGTGTGAGTGTATTTGTGTGGAAAGTATGTAACATGCTGTTGATGCTCGTACACTGGGGTGCCAACGCCGCTGCTCTGTAGTCTGATGTCACACATCACGCTGATGCACAGTGCTGGGGGGGGGGCAGAGTTCTTTGTGTTTATTTGTGTCTCTTATTTAGAGTCAAAATACATCTTTATCAACATGTACTGCATATTTAAGCAAACGTGCGTGATCTGCCTGCTGCTGTATGAACCACAGAACTCCAACAGGTTGTTTTATGGCCCTTTAGACCCCCCATTTCCAATCCCAACATCTTTCCGACTCGCGGCCCATTCCTGCTAATTGCCCTGCTTTTGTAAAGCATCCTGTTCATTGATCTATTCAATGAAACCTATATCTGGACCTCTGATGATCTGCTTTCCCCAATTGTTCATGAAGAGCCTGTGTGCGCCGTCCACCCGGACCTGCTCTCATTAGACCTGCTGAAAGATTGGATAGCCTAGCGAGGACATCATTAAATCCTATTAGATGCACAGAGCGTGAGACGGCTTCTCCCTCATCAGTCATGCTGTATGAGAGAATGGCGGTTTGAGAATACAGAGCTGTACTGTACTCAATGCATGCATCCTGCTTTTTCTATGCCTGCCCTTTGCACTCTTTCTCTTCATCACGTGCAACTCTTCCCCTTCCTCTCAGTCCATACCTTCCCCCATCTCCTCTTTCTCTGTCCTGTGTTTACACTCCGTCAAGTCACATGTATTGTTATCTTGTTGTCCTAGTGCCGGGACGTTGCTGAGTTACGTTTTTGTGGTACAGCAAATAAAAGGCAGAATTCCCCTCTGGGATCATTAGGCACAGTGCAGCAGCTATGAATCTCAATAGCTTTTTATTACACAGAATTCCTTGGCGTTTCATCATTAAATGCAAAGTAATCGCAAAAACGGCGAACTGGCTTTTCTGTGCGCGCTGCTCATTAATCTGCTTTCGGTCCACGTAGGAAACGGTTAAAATAAGGTCTCAAAGCTGCTTAAACATGATGCTGAAGAGCAAGCATCTTAACCTTATGCTGAGCAGCTGTTTTATGTGCTTGAACAGGCGGTCCAGCAGACAATAAAGTGAACCTGTCCCTCCTGTGTAAGCGGTAATGATGACTGTACTCTTAGTGCTCAGTTTCAAAACGCATGAACAGATTATACCAGGAAAAGGATCTTATCCTGTTATCGGGGTTGGTTTGAGGATGTTACCGTGTTGCTGACTCACCATGTGAAACTGTTCCTCTCAGCTGTCACTGCAACATCTTGTTGTTGTTTGCTGTACAATGTACTGGTTAAAGGTTTAAGTGAGGCAATTGACCGTATTTACACAGTGGATTTGTTTAACAGCTGGGACGGGAAAGTATCTGGAAGGCTGACATAGACTGATTGGACTCTGTCCGTTCAATATATTACAATCCCTAACAGTGTCTGTTTTTACAAGGATGTATAGTTAATAGCTACCATGCAGGCTAGGGGTTCAGTAGCATTGTATTGTATCTGAATCCAATATCGAATACACTAGGTAACAAATCTATGTAAGTAACTAAATAGTTTTAGATTCTGTTAGCAACCAAAGTCATAAATAATTTAAAGCTTCTATAATCAATATTCTTATATTAACAATGGATCAAATAACAATGACAATGTGAAAGTGGTTGCTGGAAGTGATGAACCCACAGATAATTTTCACCAGACTCTGCAGTTCTCCTCAGCTCTACTGAGCTGTCCAGCATCGCTCAGCTCAGTTTTTACAGCCTGCAACTTTACTGTTTAGGTTCACTCTCGCTGCTCTCATCAGCATTGTTTCCAGATGCAGCAGGCAGCTGTTTTCAGCGAAAAATCTCTAAAAAAACCCCAAAACAAAACACTGCACGCTACCTCCCCAGCACCAAACGGCAGGCGGACACAGTTGGTGACTGGCTGGTGAACATAGTGGTGCATTTAGCAGTTTAAAAAGCCAGATATTCTTCTCAGGATTTCGTGGAGAGGTAAACAGTGCTAAAAAAAAAAAAAAGAGAGTGAATATTGGACATTTTACCAATTGGAACTGGATTGAAAATGAAACCAGCTATCAGAGTCCAAGCCTAGTTGGCTCCAGCTGTAGGCCAAATAAAATATATAAAATGCACCTATATGGCTCCAGATTCTTGACATTAATTAATATCTAAGACTTTATTACCTGCACCCTGAGGTCACCCCGAGTAAGATGTAAACTCAGAACTGCAGATGTGGTAATAAGCTCAGCAGCTCAAAAAAGCAGTGTGGGACTGCTTTTTCCCATAGACAAAATATTCCTTTTTCCACAAAGGATATTCTGCCAAGCCAACATATCAAAAGTGAACTCCCAAAATTCAAAGTAACTGTGCTGTAGAAGCAGCTCGAGGAAATAGACCAGAAGAGAAAACATTCTCATATGGCCCGTGTTGGTTTTTACGTCACTGGTAGATTACCATGTGGGTGTGAGAATGTCTCTCCGTTGATACAGCCTCCTGCTTTTGATCGACACCCGAAGGCTGTGAGGAAGTTCACTTGATTAAAATGACAGAATTAGTCCTCATTCAACCAACCGACAAGTTAAAACACGTCAGTCTCTTGGCTGCACCCTTGACTTCTCAGGCAAATTTGTAGGATCCCAGAAAGTGAGAGGTAGAGAAACATCCTCTCTGCCCGCTGATATTTCCACATCCTGGTCCAAGCCCATTTATCTTGGAAGCGTCTATCATGGAAAACCTTGAATAAGTCATGCTTAAACCAAACCAAAAGTATCAGTATTTAGTGCTTTTTGTATTTCTCACCCTGACAAACATCTTAATCACTTATTTTAGAACTAACTTCACATGATTGCAGATTGTGATACAAATGAATGAACTGCATAAAGGACCAGTTTGTTAATCTGTGGGCTGAGAGAGCCGGGACGTGGGTCTCTAACAAGTAATTGGAAGGGCTACAGATCGATGTGCCCTGCAGCCTGCAGAGACCTGGGCTGTGCTTTCAGGCAATAAAACAGTAAGCTTTATGGAGCATACATCAAACCTCCAAGGATACAGCCAAGGTAGCAGACAGATTTACTCTATATTTGAAACCCATTCCTCTGTAATGGCAGGAATTTGTCTTTTTTTTAAAAAATTTATTCCGGACTCTGGTCTGGGCTGGTGTGTTGCAAGAATTGTGTTAATGTTGATGTATGATATGGGCGGCTGGCTAGCTCGCCCCTGTAGGACTTGTGTCGTTATTGAGTTCCAATGTGCGCTACAGACCATCCAATAAGCTTTGGTTGTGTGTGTGTGTTTGTGAATTAAATGGAAGCCAAACAACATTAGCCGCTGTCAGGTAGTTTGTCATGGAGATGGTGAATTAATCCACATGCCCCTGTGTGTAACCGTCTTTTCTTGTAAATGCCTTGGCACTGTCTCAAGTGGGGGTTATGGGAGGCATTGAGAGAAATGAAACAATAAACATGGCGCTGTGTAACCCCTCCTCCAGGGCTTGTTATCATGAATCTGAGTCTGCTTGTTATTCTCAGACTGTCTCTATCACTCTGTAAAGTCAAGCCTCATGTCCTACCCAGCCTGCCTGAATGGGGCGTATGTTGAAATGTAAGATCTGCTGACATGCACCCACCAGGTCTTGTGGAAATGTGGTATGAAAGGAACTTGCACACTCAGGATATCTTGATCCACTGGAATATGTCAACGTGAATGCGTTTCTCGGCACACTCGTGACCTGCACAAAAGGTTTCCTCTGCTTCCTTTCACATTCCCGAGCAAAAGGAACGCAGATCGAGGATGACTGCTTTATCTCCGTGCTTTTGTTCTGTGATTGATTGCTTCCCGGTTGTCTGTGTTACTTTGAAAAAAAAACAAAAAAACGATTTACTGACCAGTTAGTAGCTTTTTCTCCTTTTTTTAATTTCTAAACACAGCTTTTGGCTTATTTTCAACCTCCCAATACCTTGACGTGGATGTCTAGTGAAGATATAAAGAGATGGGAATCATTAATTATTTGTTTTTTAATTCTGCTTTCATTGTTGGGGAGCTTTCAGCTGTGGCTTTCAATTAATATTTAAATAACACATATCAAGTTCTCATGGCGGCTGGGGGAAGTTCTCATCACATGTAAACTGATCCTTTGGCTTTTCTCCTGTTCATTCTTTGATGACTTGGTCTGGAGGTTGTTTGCTGCTTGGATGTGCAGAGTTTTTGAAAAAGTCAGGATTTCCTTTGACAAATGGGATCCTTACTCAGCAGTTTCTCTCAGTTACAGACTTTCATTATTGGTCAAACCTCTTGTCTTTAAGGGACTCAAATTTGCCACAAGAAACACTTCTAGTTGTTTAACCTGTAATCTGATTCCTTTTATTATTACTGCTGTTTAAGTTGATAAAATGACTTCAATCACATATATTCATATTTAAAGTAAGGGCTCCTCTGTGACATGCCTTTCTGTGTTGAAATGTATTGTGTGAATATGTATATCTTCAGGTGACTTAACAGTATTTGCACAGCAGATCATGACACTCATTAGCTGCCTTCACTTACCCACATCTGTATTCAGTTCTCCAGTTTTGGGATCTTTCTCCTAAAATAACATCTATGTTTCCTGAATGATTCTATCACTGTCGGCCTAATGAGAGCCATTAAAATGAAATACGTTTTGTACTTTCACTTATAAGTGGGGCAGAAACTGAAAGGAAACTTTGAACTTCTTTACGAGGCTCAGGGTTGTGACTGTGGTTTGCGGGTCCGAACAAGAAAACAACAACAAACATTATTTGGCAGACATATTGACACATCTCATGGCCATCACTACAGGGTAGCCCCTGTTGTTCGGTGACTGTGTTTTCCTTAATCAAAGACTGGAAAGGCGTGATGGAACAGACATGAGAAAGGCTGCCTTTATACGCCGTGCCAACACAAACAATGGCCTGCGCCAGTGTAGACGGCCGAGCCGGGAGGTGCTCCTCGGGCCTCAATAGCCGTAGTGTTTCTGCCGTGGGCTTCGGATGCCACAGGGGCACAGTTGGCTTCGCCAGCGAAGGGCGGCAGAGCAAAGCAGCAAGTAACTGGAGTCTTGGCTGTGGAGTCCAGGGCTGAAGGAAAGAAAAAAAACCAAGGCAAACTCTGCTAAATTGATTAGACAGCTGTGAGTGGAGAGGTGAGTAGAGGTGGAATGTAAGCCATCGCAGTCTGAGTATTATAGGAATGTGGAGGTTTTGATCTGTGTTTCCTCCCTTTATCTGTTTCTCTTCAACCTTAATCCCTTATCTCTGTCAGCATATTATGTAGCAGGATGTGTATAGTATAAGTATGCATCTGCAAACATCCAATCAAAACCTTCTGTGCAATTAACATGTCTGTTTGTCTACTAGAAACATATTTATACCACAATCAGCTCTCTACACCATAACACTATTTCATGCTTGACTGCTAATGAAATCTTGTGAGCGATCTGAATGATTGAGCAACACAACAGATCATCAGCTGTTTATCTGATCACTGATGCAGCCGGCAATGAATGGAATCTGATTGAAACAGCAATTATTATCATTGTAAGGCTTCCAGTCAATTTACGCAGTTCAATGATGTCATTTAGCTCAAGGCTCCAAATTGATTACATTGCCAGGCACACAAACACATGCACGCGCAGATAATGTCTTTAGGAGCATGTCTGGTTTATGTAAAGGGATAGATATGTTTTTTTTTATTCTCTCGGATTATGCTGATGGATGGCTCCTGGAAATCAATTCTGAAATCAGGACAGCAGAGAGACACGATTTTAAAAGTGTTTGGCTGATGTTATACAAATCGGGAGTCTGTTCAGTGATTGATTGGCCACCGTGGTGCTGTTAGGCAGGAAGGCAGATGCTTTAGGAAGGTTGGGGAGGGGGTTAAAATAAATGAGACCACTGAATGTTTTGTAGTACTTTTGTATTCTAAAATTTGCATTTTTACTTTATATGCTTCTCTACGATTGGTGCATGTAGACCACAGGACTTTCTCTGTGTGACTTGAGACAGGTGTGAGTCTGCCACTGCCTCAAATAGATTATTGCACCAACCCCCTCCCCCAAAATGTCCCCACCATCTCCCATCCAAAAAAAGCTGGTCTTTTTACACCCTGGTGCCTCTGAATAACTCAGCCACCCTCCCCGACATGCAACCATGACAAACACGGCTGACCTCAGCCATCCTGAATGACATCACCACCACATGTCTGCCCCCCAGGCCTAATGGGAGTCTTTAAGGGAGCACATGTAGTATCATTTCTAACCAGTGGGTGGCACTGTCACTCTGAGAGCCCACGGTGGAATGGGTTTCATCCTGTAAGGGGTCTGTCAGGCCTGTTTTGTTGGTCTTTCTGTGGTGTCACGCTCCTGTGTCCATCACGACCACTATGTGTATTTATACCCACCGTGGTCTTTGTCAGAGTCAGGCCTCCTCTGAGCACTGACCACTAGAGACACCAGTCTAGGTATCGCTCTGCTTTCCAATTGACCTCAAAATTTCAAAGTGTCATTGAGAAACGGTGCACATCGATCTGCCACAAAGGAAACAGATAATGAGATGAAATCAGCAGGGCATTCAGTGGCCATTCTCTTGCGTTAACGTGTATTCCTCCTCTTGTTCTTCACAGCATTGTTCGTCTCCCTCGCAGAGTGTTTACCAGAGTGTGTCACCTCACATGGGTCTATTTTTAGCAGGGGAGAATTGGGCTGTAGTGTGTTTCTGTGCAGGGGTGGGGCTACAGTGAAGAGCTTCAGAGAAATATGGTATCTGGTAATGGAGTGAACTGAAAGGAAAACATTGTAAATGGACAAACAGGGCCCGCTTCTAATAATGGTAACAGTACACAATGCATGACCTCTATCTGCCTTTTATGGAGTGAGAGAGAGAGAGATAGCATATGCATGCAATCAGGAGAAGTACAGCTTTGCAGTCCTTTTATTTGCCATGGTTCCATGAAAAGTATTTCTTTACAGACCTGCATATACAGAAAGGAGTATGTAAACATGTGGTTGAGTTGTAAAGTACAGGTTTGCTTGGTTTCTATTGTAAGGGTGTTATTTTATTCAAGCATTTTCTCTGCCCACTCAGTCATTTTGAGGATGGCAGAGAAATGCCCCGGACAGGTCACTAGATGCCCACATTCATATTTTTAGGCAATTTAGAGTCGCCACCGCACCTGACTTGCAGATGTCTTTGGAATGTGAGAGGAAACCCACGCAAACACTGAGAGAACAAGTAAAAACTCCACCCAGCAAACCTGGATCCTTCTCGCTGTGTGTAAGCTACCCAGCTGCCACTTTAGCTGCTGGTTGTTGGTAGGGATGAGATGTTTTGATACAAGTGTGAATACATTACCTGGGTTTTGATGCAGATACAAAGCTAATACCGCCAGGTGACAATTAGCTTATTGCATGAGGAAGCAAGGGGAAATGGCTAGCCTGGCTCTGTCCAAAGGTGTGCTGGACTATTTTTTGTGACTGTTTAGGACTGTGAGTTATTGGCTAGCTGTCCAGTTTTTACGCTAACTCGAGAAAACCATCCTGGCTGTAGCCTCATATTTAGAGTACAGACATGAGAGTGGTATCAATCTTCTCGTATAATTCTCGACAAGAAAAGCAAATATTTCCCAAAATGTCAGACTATCCCTTTAAAGAATAAGTTAACAAGCCTTCAGTCTTAACCAGGCATTCAATGTTAACTATTGGTACGTGACCGCGTTTGATACTTGGTGCTGCAAACACTTTTCACTCAGTACTAAAAAACTATTGAGGTTCAAAACTTATTCCTAGCACTTAAAAAAACAGTTTAGTTGCTTTGAAATAATGTTTTGATGCAACAAAACGAATGTCAGAAGTCATCTCCTGCAGTTCTGCCTCAGTCTTCATGTGTCTGGACAAACATATTGTTTCTATCCGGATTGGAATTACTAAGTGATGTATGAACAGGAGAAAAGAGAAAAGCTTCACTTGCAACTGATGATCTTTGATCATTCCCATAGGATCCCACAGGCAACACATCTGCTCCAGCTTTGCTGCCAGGATGTGATGAGCAGAGGCAGTATATCCTTTAATTACTCTCATTTCAGCTCTATTTATACATCTGTTGCCAGATCCCTCTCATGTACAACAATTCTTTGTTCCTGAGAATTTACAGGGAAAATGTGTTTCTTTTTTGTGTTTCTTTTTTTTCTGCCTCCTATACAAAGTCCTTTGTGTTCACAAAGCTGTCCCGGGCCACTACATCTCATTTAGTATGCTGTTGTATCAAACTATGACATCAGCCCGTCCTAATTGTTTCCAGACCAGGCAAGGGCTGAGTTTTCATTTTATTTTCCGTTTCTTAGCGCAGGTCTCAGTCACTCAGCGTCCAGCAAAAAAGCAGATAATGAGAAACGGCGCATGATGTCATGTAGACAGAGCATGCAGCGCCAAAATCTTGTGACCCAAGTTTCCAGGAAGCTTTCCTTTCCCCTGCCGTTTCCTTTGCTGTCTTTTCCTCTGCTCTGTCTCTTTTCAAACTCTTTTCAATGGGAAAATCCAAGTCTTCTGATAATATTCAGGTGCTACTTCTGTGGGAATGCACCTGATAAAGGCGTTTGTGTGTAGCTGACCTGCGGATGAATCTTTGGCCTTGCCCCAAGTGTAATGTATCTAACTTTCCTTACACTAAAACAAGAAGGAAGAGGGAAAGAAGGGAGGGCAGTGAAACTGAAGGAGAGGGAGGGGGGGAGTGATAGAGTAGGAGCTGAAATGCAGAGAGACCATATGTATTGAGTTGAAGAAATGGCGTTTTATGAGCAGAGAGTGGGCCTCTGCTTGGAATTCTCAATGACATCATTCTGGAGCAGGACTCAGGAGATGGAGTGGGCCTTCACAGACGGGACGACTAGACTGGATCGTAACACTAGAGGAGGAAGAGCGAGACGCAGAGGCAGGCGGACACATAGAATTACACAGGCTTGCTAAGTGTCCTGAAGTTTGTGGAAAACTTTTTACAGCTCAGCTTTACCTGGAATTTATCTAATTAGATCATACCAGCCGAGCTCTCCTTGATGCTTAAACTGATGCTGCCATTGAGCCTCATGCTGAAACAATCATGTCAGGCTTGGGGCTTATAAGCATCACATGCCTGCCTTCAGAATGAGACCATGATATTGCTTCATATCTCATTACCAAACAAATAAACTCTAGTTAGCCGCTCCCTGTGGTCCGCCAGCAAAACAAAACCTGCACTGGGGCTAATATGTAATATCATGCACACATTTCCAAACCCTGCCTCCGTCTGCGCCTCTCGGGTGATAACTTGTAACAAAATGACAGAATAATGAGGATGCCAGTTTTATTAAAGGGTGCATCCTAAATGGGTTTAGTGTCCTTATTTCGTTTGTTTTGTTTACTGGGGCTCAGGAATAAGTGGTGAGATTGCGTGAAAGGTGAGATCTGTAAGTTGAGTCAAGTGTCTGCAGCTCCACAAGGCATTAGCAGCTGTAGTCACCAGAGTACAGGGCCAAGGTCTCAAACTGAAATAGATCAGTTGGCCAGATACTGTCTGTCTGCCTTTCTGCACATAATCATTCTGCCTGAGTCACACATCGTGAGTAAGTGTGTGCATATCCCCTTCTGTTATCCGTAACACATGTTAAGATATGCATGCTTTTTCCTTTTAGTTTTGCTTGGTCTCTCGTTCTGCATCTTTCATTTCAACTCTCAGATGAAAACAGTCCAGAGAAGGTGATCATTTTAGGGGTTCAGGCCTGTAATTAGAGGACATCAACATCTCCCTTCAGAGGCTGGTGTGTGTGTGTGTGTGTGTGTGTGTGTGTGTGTGTGTGTGTGTGTGTGTGTGTGTGTGTGTGTGTGTGTGTGTAGATGATTGGTGTCCCTGTAAACTGGCTCCATGTGGGAGCCATTCTCCTCTGTTTCCTGTGCCTGTTGTCATTAGATAGAAAATACCTTTGACTTGGGGGCAGTTTACCCCACCCCCCTTCTCTCAGAGGGGTGATTAGTCTCTGGCCTGTCTCGAGAACGCTGTGAAGTCCAGAGACGAGGCACCGTCAGATTGGGGTCTGACGTGAGTGTGAAGCTGGACGGAAGTCCTGGTGAGCTTTACAATAAGGGTAGCATTTTAGCCGTATGACATTATCCATTAAAGTAAACAATGTAGATTTAAGGGAGGTTAAAAACAGAAGGGCTAGAGGTGGACAACTTCTACTCTACTGTGATTTTCCTGCAGCATAAAGACACAGAATCCTCTCTGGTTCTTTTCTTAGTGCACATCTTAACAGTCACATCTCAACCCTGAGTGGCTCTATTAATAGAGGTGCTCTCTTGTATTTGCCATCTCTACCCACTAAGTCCTTTTTCTTGTGTGCAAAAAAAAGGCTAACAAAAGGAAAGGTACCTCTGACATTCAAACACTCCCGAACCCTGTTTTCCCCCGACGCTATCTTCTTGTCCTTTATGCCACCGTCTCCTCATACTTTGTCCTTTTACCTGTTTCTCCATCCCATTGCTACTTATCTACTATACCTATATGCACCAAACTGGATCAAGCTGTCACTCTCTCCCCCTCCCTTCTTTCTGTGCTCTTAACGCCTTGCTTTATCTCTCATTTCCAACCCTCGCTGTCTCGAGCTCTCCTTTTCATATGTTTCCACATTCTCTGATAACATGAGAAACGTGATTTTCTTTCCCATCTCCCCATGCTTCAGGGTCATTTGTGTGTCCCTTCCTTGCATGCTTAGTGTTGTGCAGGAGATTTTTCATCCCCTTCTCTCTCTTTCTACCCAGCTACAGAGCCACCACGCTCACACACCCCCTTCCCTGCACCCCGCCCCCTTCCATACTGCTCAGGGCCTGGCAGAAACCCACACTCCCCTGTCTCCCAGCCTCCGCCCCCCTTATACTCCTACCAGCCCGGCGCACCGAGGACAGGGAAGAAGAAAGAGCTCCATTTGTCTGTCAGAGATTACAGACTGCCACTTAGGACTGACCATGTACGCCTACCATCCATAGAGAGCTGCTTTCACAAGGCAAAGAAATGGGAGCGTCTGCAAGGAGTAGAGAGCTACAAACTACAGCAGATGGCAGTTTTGAGATGTGTCTGTCTGTCAGAGAAACATTTTAGGCTGTAATGGGGACTGGTGAGGGGGACTGCTAATGTTTGGAGTATATCGTCTTGTGAGTGCTGGCCAGCATGTGGTGTTTGCAGTGTAATTCAGAGAAGACCCAGTCGCTGCTGGAACTGGAGCTGAATGGCTGGTAAGAGTAATAGGAGAGTGTTAAATGTGTGTTTGTTTTTAGTGTGTGTGTGTGGGGGTAGGAGTGCGCATGCATGTGTGTGTGTGTGTGTGTGTTTTGTCATTGGATGAGGGTTACACCAGGCTGCCAGAGCTCATAAGGCTTTGTTTGATAAACAGCAGAGAGACTGTGTATGTGTGTTTGTCGAAGAAGAGAGCTCCGATCACACATGCTGAATTAAACTGCTTCTTTTAATCCGCACTAGAAGGTGACAGGAGTAATGTGAAGCCCCAAGCTAAGTCACGAAGATCATGAATTTTAAAGTGCCATTTCAATTTTTACTCCCTCACAATGGAAAATGGATCATGTCCCCCTCTCTGAGTCAGTGTGCTATCATGGTGTGTTTAGTCTTACTGTACTGAATCCATCTGTGAGTTGGATTGTTTTCCCCCTCCCCTTGCTCGGCTGAAGGGCATTCCTGTGGTGTGTCGTGGCCCTCCCGCTTACTGGCTGTGTGACTGTGTGCTTTTTCATAACTGGATCTTCAAGGGCAGGTGCTGAGTGTAGTGTGGAAGACAGTTAAATTATTCATTACTGAAAGATAATGACAGTGGCTCTGTTGTTGTTGTTGCTGTATGAGTTTTGACAGGAGGAAGGAGGAGGAGGAGGAGGGACGCCTTGATTCAGACAGAATGAGGCCTTGCAGTTAACGGGGGAATAGTATTGATTTCTGATTACTTTAAGTAGCAAGTATGTGGATGGCATCAACAAAACCTCCAACCACTCATCACACATGCAGTGGAGTACATTTTAATTTGCTGCATCTGCGCTGTGCTAATTAAGTTTTCATTTTCACGTCATCTTGACAAATCTGAAACTCCTAGCATCTTGACGGCCGCTGTCAGAAATCATACCAATCAATAATCAGCAGGCTTTATGTAGTAGAAATCTGGTGCCTTTCACCAATCTGTCAAAATGTTATGACTGCTAATTATCCTCAATAGGTTGTGATTGGGGTTCTCTTAATACCTTTGTGTTTGAACATTACTTCTGAGCTATTTCAAGTGTAATAATCAGGGCAAAGGCTATAATTTTTACATGCACATGGAAGCCATTCAGCAGTCAGCTGTACATGTGGATGCACTCAAGTACATTCAAGACTGTTGGTTTCTGATTTGTAGAGACACTCAGCTCCTAAAGCTCTAAAACTGAAGTATACAACTTACAGTAGTCAACAACGAGTCTTATGAGGCTCCTGTCGACTATATACTGTCTGCTGCAAGCTCTCAAGAGTGATACTGTCAGTCTGCTGGCTGATGCAGCGCTCCAGTTTGCAGCTGTGAATCCCCAACCTGCTCCTCCGTTACAAAATCATCCATTATTGTTATTGGTGCTGAAATGACTGATATACCTGACTGTTTAGTCAGATTTACCTTCTAATGCTGGACTTCATTAATATGTTGCTGTGTGGTCTACTTGAAAAATCTTGTTGCAGGGGCTGGTGCTTGCATCTGTATTTATGAGTTACCATGAAGAGAGAGAAAACATCTGCTTTTGTTGTGTCCGGAGCACATGTTACACACAGTCTGATAATACATTTATATGTGTTGCAGTCGTATTATTACACATAGTTCTTGTCAAACCCCCTCGTGAAATTTGGTTAGGAATCAGATTTCCATCACCATCTGCCCTTCGTGCACAATCGTGAGCAAAAATAAACCTCACAGAGCAGATCAGACTTCCTTAGCAACCATGTTGGTATTGCAATTGGATATTGCCAATAAAAGGTGGTATAATATGGTCATCCAGCAACAGTACTCTCTTAACATACATGAGGTTAGTTTTTTTTGGAACTGGATTTTGTGTTTACATTGACGTTTCTGAAATCAGATTGAGATTATTTATATAGCACCTTCCATGAGCAGAACTTCACAAGTGCTTCACAAAAAAGGCAATAAAATAGAAGAGTAAAAACACCATGAAGTAGAAATGAATATAAAATCAGACAAAGGCAAATCTAAACAGGTGGTGAGGAGTAATAATATTACTGTTGTGCCTGTGAACACATTGCATGTGGAGAAATATTTCTATAAATATTTAGCATAATGCTCATTTCAATGGCTTATAAGTTCACAATTGAATGGGAATTCAATTATACTTTCTTATACGGAAAAGACCAAAAAAAAGTCAAACACTAATTAGAAGTTGATTGGAAAAACATGCAAGCACATGGCAGTTTGTAGACTTCTCCGTCTTCTCTCCTCTTTCGTTTGGGAGTTACGTTAGTTCCACATTGCTGCTCTCTCTTCCTCCATAGCTCCAGCCTGCACTTCATTACCCCCTTCTATTCCCAGAACTCCTGTAGATGTGACTCCTCTTTTCCGGGATGGAGGAATGTTTCTCCCTCAGGTCCGACTGATGGAATAGGCTGAGGCCTGGACAGGGGCCTGGGCCTGTTTGTTCAGGTTGTGTTGAGAGGGAAGGAGGGGAGAGAGAGATGGTCGACCCCCCCCCCCCCCCCCCCCCCCCCCCCCGCAAACCCACCCCCCAAATCCCTGGATCCGTGGCTGAAAATCACTGCCAGCTGAGCTGACATGCTTATCCATGCCTACATCGGAACTAGCGGGGGCTCATGGTGGATAAAGAGCCAGACTTGAGCGACAGACACCATTGAGCAGTTGTTGCTAATGTAGTGAGATCATATATCAAGGAGGGTACGGGCACTATCAGGAAGTGGTCCTGGGACATCATTGCTTCCTTCACCTCTAAACGTTGGTTCGACAGTCCTCATACATTACGGATACAACATGTTGATATAAAGGCTAACATGAAAGTTCTGTCTGAGCCATGTGGAGTCACTTCTGCCTCTTCTCTGGAATAACATCATACAACTTCCTGCTCTGCTATAGTTCACTCCCTCTTTTTTCCTTCAACATCCATTACAGCTTAAAGCACCAGCTCTTAAAATGCTGCTCTCTTCCTTTTTTCCCCTCCCCTTTTCCCGCCATCAGGAGTAACTGACCTCACTCTGTGGAGTAGTCAACGACCTCAGAGCGAAAAGTACTGCAGCACTTATTCCCGGGCTCTTTCTTCTGTACACCCACAATCACACACAGTCTGGATGCTTGGTTATCGAAAGTGAAGCAGAAAGAACAAAATGGAAGGAAAGATGCTGGCTCCAGGTCCCATTGGGGAAAGGCAAAGCCAGTTCTGTAGCTATAGTTTTGACTTTGTGCCTTGAATGTTTTTTTGGAGGTGACTGGGTGAGAGAGCAAACCCCAGAGGAACACTGTAGTAGCTATTAAAAGCAGCTTGTAGTTTATTATGCTTCCAGTTATTTAATGTAGACTCAATTCACATTCCCATAGCTATATTATCAAATTTATTTGGGTTTGGAAATAATTATAGAGCAGATAGAAAGGCAATTACTCCCAACAAAATGGTACAGTCGAAAACAATACAACAAAACAACATAATGAAACCAAGACACTAACAATGCTCACATGATGTTAAGTAGTAGTCATGTTGGTTTAGCACATTAGCATGCTAGCATTTGCTAATTATCCCTAAACAGAAAACACAGCTGAGGCTGATGGGAATGTTATTAGTTTTGCAGGTATTTGATCATAAACCAAAGTATTGGACAATTTGAACTGATTATAGCACTTGAAGAAAACCTTTTCAAGATAATTTGTCTAATAGTTGTGGAGATATTTCAGTCTGGACCAACTGACAGATATTGTTTGCTAGCATGGCTAAAAATGTTTGCAAACAAAAAGTTACTATATCTCTGTCTCTTTTCATAGTGTGCTACACATTTTAAATCTCTTCAATATGAATATACTTCTGTACCCAAATGTTGCCTTTCATCATCACTTCATCCAGGCCAGTAATCAAACTTCTAATGTAGAAATCATGAAACCAAAAATCATCACCTGCTGTATTCTGGTGCTGCGACAGCACGCAAGGTGTGACTTTTAACTCCAGGGACGGTGGCGTCACAGTTTGCCACGACAGATGGTTGGGGAGCTTCATCTCAGTGGCGGTTATGCAATGAAGTATGATTTTCACTGTGTTGTGCAAGGTTTTATGTTGGTCCCGCAGTATAAAGGCTTTCTCTGTTGGCCCTGTTACTGTGTGCTGGTCCATACTTCAACATTGTGTGAACTTCTTGCCCCAGTTAGCATTTACTTACCATGGAGATCTCCTGTGTCACAGTGGCCTTGGCTGGCCCTGGCTTATCCTAACCCAGACAGAAGGGAAGGAGGCCACTTAATGTGATGCACAAGAATTCACTCATGCTGCAGCATTTGGTGGAAGTGAACACCGGTGCTACTTAAGGACATAAAAATATTTCCAGTTGCATCCAAATACCATCTTAGTTGTTGGAATTAGACTAAATGTTTTTTGGCTTCTGCCTCACAATAACAGGGTGTGTTGTTTTAATGTTTCACACTCAAATGTTTGGTTGAAAAGCGCCTTTTTTGGAAGAGGTTATTCTCATACTTTGCATTTCTATTGGTCTAGAGAACTCAAGTGTCTGAAGCCCTTGCAGAGATGCAAAATGGCTCACTTGTGTGAGTTGTTATCACTCACAGAAAGCTTTGGATTTATATTTACTTTATATTAAATTGCACTTGTTTCATTGCACTTGAATGAGCAGACTGAAGGGAACAAGTTGTAGGTTGCGAACTCACATTTACAAAATGAATATGCATTGTAGGCAATATGCCTGAGCCTGAAATTTCTACTAGGCTTTAAGTAATAACAGGCTATTGTGAACCATGAATGCTCTTTCGTAAACATTTTGTTGACGAGCTGTGCTGAGTGGGGTTGCAAATCAGTGAGCCTGTATTCAGTTTAGAGTAAAACTTCCCTAATGTAGTCACAGAAAGGGTTTACAAGTACCTCTTCTGTTTGAACTTTTGACCATATTCAGTTCCACTTTTTCACTCAGCGTTTGCGGCTGTTTGCTGACAAGCTGTTGCTGAATGTTGATTTCAGGCTGTCTAATGAAGGAAGTCGAGTGTGTACACTGTATGGGTGTGTCGAGTCACAGTTCAAACACATTAGGCTGCCAGTGAACAGTGAAGGCACTGTACCATGGAGGAGAAGAAATGCTAGTTAGTGTAATGTTAGTTATTGCGCAGGTGGGCACCACAAACACCCACATCTCGGCTATTTCTAAGGGACCGCTAAAGTTGTATTTGCTCTGTCGTTCTTCTCTAAACTGGACTTTGTAACATGTATTGAACAGTGTGTTGTTGCTCCGGCAAACATGATGTAACTCCCAGTTGTCACTGATTGGCTCTTAAGGTGGCATAAACCTTAGTTTCCTGGAGGAGCCTGTGTACTCTGGACTTCACTTGACTGACAGAATGGTGGACAAGATTTGGAGGAAGAGTTGGCAATTTATAGAGAATAGACGGTCTTTTCGCAATAAGCAGTCCTCTTGTAGTACGGCAGAATGTAAGAGTGAGTGAGTAACCTCTTTTTTTTTTCACACTATTTGTGTAAGAGGTAATGCCACAAGGACAGCGGATGACTGGATGTGTTTAATATTTGGAGAGTGTTTATGTGGCATTTGTATTTTCTGAATGTAGCACAGCAAAAATCTATGGCAGACTGTCATATTTTCAGTAGTTATGACAGAGACATGTATGAGTGTTAGGCAGCTTGCAGTTGAATGAGATGTGGGTTATACTGTATATCATTTTTAGAATCAGCACATCCCATAACTGGCTGTACTAACTTACATGCACTCTGCAGTTCACTTCTTCTTTGTATATTCCATAACAGAGACTAGACTACTTTCTTTTCTAAAAGCTTACGATGAAAGTCCCTGAAGTTAAACTTCTTTTTGCTTTGACATTCTCTTATTGCAGTGTGGAAGGGGATGGACGGCCCAATGAGAGTGGCCCTTCCCTGGATGGTGGAGCCGGCTATGGCCAGGGCCCGGTGACTCACGGCTCCGCTATCAGTCCTGACCGATTTGACAACCCGCTTTACAGCCACGGGGTCCAGCCTGGGCCTCAGAGACCCCGCCGGCCCAAGCTCCAGCACTCGCAGTCCATCCTCCGCAAGCAGGCTGAGGAGGAGGCCATCAAGCGGTCCCGCTCGCTCTCTGAGAGCTATGAGCTCTCTGCTGACCTCCAGGACAAACAGGTACTCCAAAGTAGCCCGGCTGAATAGTTTACTTTGGAGTTTCTTACATTCTTGTATCACAAGAGAGATTAAAAGTGTCATATGCTACTTTTCTTTAAGAATTATGAATTGTGTGTGGCTTAGCTGTGTGAGATTATTCTTAGTACAAATAAAGCAAGAAAAGCTGTTGTTAGATTGTCACAGAGCTGACAACTGGGAGAAGCAAATTATCAGTGACATCCAGGAGGAAGACTTTATAATCTACTGCTAAGAAAACCAATTAAGTATACCATGGGTGGCACAGTTTCACAGGTAATCTACTCTGTCTTTTCTCTAGGTGGAGATGCTGGAGCGTAAATATGGTGGACGATTCATAACTCGGCATGCGGCCCGCACCATTCAGACAGCCTTCCGCCAGTATCAGATGAACAAGAACTTTGAACGTCTCAGGAGCTCTATGTCTGAGAACCGTATGTCCAGACGCATTGTTCTCTCCAACATGAGGATGCAGCTCTCATTTGAGGGACCTGAGAAAGTGCACAGCTCCTACTTTGAAGGGAGGCAGGTGTCCATGACGGAGGATGGCACCCCGCTGTCCATGGTGCAGTCTGAATGTGGAGATATAGAGGTTCACCAACAGGCTAACATGGCATCTCACCCGGCCCCACAGGGTGACCTGACAGATGCCATCACGGAGCTGGAGGACGCCTTTTCCAGGCAGGTCAAATCTCTGGCTGAGTCGATAGATGATGCGCTGAACTGTCGCAGCCTTCAGGGGGACGAGGGTCCTGACCCAGAGGCCATGGGCTGCTCTAAGGTGGAGCGGGAAGTGCCCTATCAGGTGAAGTCCCACCGCAGGGCAGGTGGACGTATTCACGACGAAACGATGGCATCCTATAGTGATGTTACTCTGTTCATCGATGAGGAGGACATGTCCCCCTCTATTGGTCTGTCGAGGTCAGGGGACCAGCCCTCCAGCACAGAATCAGACTTGCGGTTGCGGTCAGTCAACTCCTCCCAGGAGTACTGGCCTATTGACCCCAAAGATGAGGGTCGTGACACAGACACAAGCTGCCGCAGCACTCCTTCTCTAGAGTGCCAAGAGCAGCGTCTTAGAATGGACCATCTTCCTTTGTTGACCATAGAACCTCCTAGTGACAGCTCTGCAGAGCTCAGTGACCGGTCTGACCGTGGCTCTGTCAAACGGCCGCCTGTGTATGAACCACACGGCCACATCGTGACGTCATCCCAGGCGAGCCCAAAACACATTTCTCATGGACCCCCACTGCGAGCTTCCTCCCGTGACGACGATGCACCTCTGCGCCACCGCCACCGCCAGCTGGAGAGCCACTTAGCCATCAACGGCTCAGCCAACAGACAGAGCAAGTCAGAGTCGGACTTCTCCGATGGGGATAACGACAGCATCAATAGCACATCCAACTCTAACGACACCATCAACTGCAGCTCCGAGTCCTCCTCGAGAGACAGCCTACGAGAGCAGACGCTCAGCAAGCAGACTTACCACAAAGAGACTCGCAACAGCTGGGACTCGCCCATCTTCAGTAATGATGTTATTCGCAAGAGATACTACCGCATCGGCCTGAATCTCTTCAACAAGTAGGTACTCAGCTCTGATGGAGCAGGCGTTTGACCAATATTCACAGTGATTAAGGGCCTAGCAAATGGACGTGATGTTAGAGAGGCCTCTTGGGAAATCACTGAATGATGTGTGTTGTACTGTAAACTGTATACAGTTGTATTAATTAATTATATTAATTATCACATACAAAGAAAGACATTTGCACGGAAGAAGAAATGAAGAAGACTGTGGTTACATCAAAGAGACTTTGACGAAATGTAGATCAACTATCACCAACATTGACCACTTATTTTATTGTTTGCTTGATGCTTATCTTCAGTTTAATATGGGGACTCTGCCAACAGTTAACAGAGCATTATTCAAAACACAGCTGCTCTAACTTACCTCAAATTTACCTGCATCTAAATGTCTCATTTATTAGGAAGCCAGAAAAGGGTATCCAGTACCTGACTGAGAGGGGATTCATCCCTGACACGCCGGTCGGTGTGGCTCACTTCCTGCTGCAGAGGAAGGGGCTGAGCAGACAGATGATTGGAGAATTTCTCGGCAATCGACAGAAACAGTTCAACAGAGATGTCTTGGAGTAAGTATGATCCCCCATCTTCCCTAAGCCTAAGTAATTAGATAAAAGTGAGCAAAGGTTTAAATTTGTGTAACTATACTGAAGTCCAAGATCATTGTCCATGTGCACAACAACAAAGAAAGACAGTATTTACCAAAACATAGGGGCCATTGCTATTGATCATTTAATTAAAGAAAAGGAGAAAGAGTGAAAAACTCCCTAAAACCCAACTTGCAGATCCTGCAGGTGATTGGAACGCCACAAGTATGACCAAAAAAACAAAGGATAACATCCTTTTTTAGAAACTCTGAGATATCCTCCACTATAGACTCTAGGCCAACTAAGCCCTGGAAGATATAAAAGATCAGGTGATGTTTCATTTTTCTGCCTCCATCTGTCCCCTTATGTACCAGCTGTGTGGTAGATGAGATGGACTTCCAGAGCATGGAGCTGGACGAGGCTCTCAGGAAATTTCAGAACCACATCCGTGTTCAGGGCGAGGCCCAGAAGGTGGAGCGGCTCATCGAAGCCTTCAGGTTAGATCACACACTGGTGCATAATGTTTAAACACATCGAAGACAGAGGAGAAAAGCAATCCTGAGCCACCCATCATCACAATGAACTTGTGTTTTACGAAAGACAGAGAGAGCACTGATAATCATACTTACACATCTATGAAATACAATATCTCTGTTGCCTAGTGGTGGAGAAAGGATTTTTTGTAAAGTTGGTACTGGGTTTCCTCACAACTGTATTGTCAAGATAATTGTTGGTACATACAGTTCCAGCACTACTTCTGTTTTCTTTCTTCTGTTTTCTATGAGCACAATCCGTTGGTGCGTGTTTTGTAATCAGATTTTGGCTGTAAGATGGGTGATGTTGCTCTCCTGTCTCATGTCTCTAGCCAGCGCTACTGCATCTGTAACCCCACAGTGGTGCGCCAGTTCAGGAACCCTGACACCATCTTCATCCTGGCGTTCGCCATCATCCTCCTCAACACTGACATGTACAGCCCCAACGTTAAGCCCGAGAGGAAGATGAAGCTGGAGGACTTTATCAAGAATTTAAGAGGTAACGAAACCAGTGATATGATGCAAGGATACAGGGAGTGGGTTTGACCCTTGATTCTTCCTGTATATTGTATTGTAACTCGGCTCTCCTCTGTGTGCCAGGTGTGGATGATGGGGAGGATATCCCTAGGGAGACACTGGTTGGCATCTATGAGAGGATCCGTAAGCGAGAGCTCAAAACCAACGAAGACCACGTCTCACAGGTGCAGAAGGTTGAGAAGCTCATTGTGGGAAAGAAACCAGTGAGTACTGTTTTATTATCTACTCTACTAAGTTCACTAAAATATATTATAATTTTCAAGGCATGACATCAATCTCTGAGGAATCTTTGGCCTATAAGGTGTAGACAGTGTTGATTATTCTTTAATTAATACTCACAGAGCTGCAGTATATCTGTCCAGAATCACTATCCATAAATAAAAACCTTTCTCCTGATTTACTGACCCCCAAATTTACAGAGTTTCAAGTCATAGAAGGAACAGGGAAATTTAGAAAATCTAAGTCCCTTGTAGCTTTGGACTAGACCTTCACGCTTGTGATTTTAACACACCCGAAGCCCTTGAGAAATTTCACCCAGTGCTGCAGTGCTGATGAGAAATGGGCACTCCCTTCCACCTTAGCACATCATGGTTCTTACTTAGTTTTAGAGGGGGAAGTGGTTGAAACCAACGTTTAATTGACTGGCATAAATTACATTGCAATGATCCGTTGATTCACTAATCATTAGTCAGTTTGTTTCTGTGTATGGATACTAAATAAGAGCTGTTATTTCATTTAGTTCTGACTGTGCTTCAGCCCCTCAGGAGCAAGGGGTGCAGCATTTCTGTATTATTCTGCAGGCAATGATGTCTCTTTCAGTGTGTGAAGGTTAAAAGTGTGATTAACCTATGCAGCCTCTGGGGGAGGCTTGTCTTGCATGGAGGACTTTGTTTCAGTTGGTTTCCAGCGGGATGGATGGGATGCTCTGCCAGTAATAATTTAATGTATTGAAAAATTATCCCTCGTCACCATTTGGCTGCAGAATTAAAAGCCCAGGTGGACACTTTGGTAAAACACTTTAGCATTAAAAACCACATTGGAATTCCTCTCCATAATAATCAGGTCCACTAGTGCTGCTCAGAGTGGGCTTCAAGGGGAGGATCTGTTTTCATTCCAACATTATTACAGACTCCCTCGGGTCCGGCAGCAGAGAAAGACCTCCGCCCCATATACAGAACTCAAGAGGTGCATGCATCTTCATAGGCTATGGCTGCGCAGTCTGCAAGGGCAAATCCTTGTCCGGGCTCATTAATAAACTGGAGAGATTAAGCTTTCATGTTATCAGAGGCAGTAGTGTAAATAATCCTAACATAACAGCTGCATATAACATCTTCTTTGTCCTCTCTTTTTAGATTGGATCACTTCACACCGGCCTGGGATGTGTAAGTAGAATAAATATCCATAAACCATACTATATTTGATCATTTTTCATTCATTGTTTCACTTTGTGTGCACAGCTTCCTGTCCCTGTCCCTGGACGTAGCAGTTAATGCACATCATGCAGTTAGTTTTAGAGGCAGGCACTTTTGCCCCCTGAAGCATCACATCTGTTACTGAGAGATGAGCAGTCGTTGTTGCACCCTGGAGACACAATCGACAGACATAAATTCTTTGGTGGCATTGAGCTGCTGTGTTTACAGATTCTGTGCTCAGCAGGGTGTACCTCACTGCCGGGTGCATCTAATGCAGATGCCTCTCAGTCACAGGATATACTGGAGATTCCCCCATTTGCGTGGAGATTATTAATTGTCATAATCGTAGTGGAGGAGCTATGTGCTGACTTAGCACTTTTGTAATACATTAATGCTAATTATACATTACCACTGCCATGATAAATACTTGTTCAGGATTTGTTTTTTTTATATGTAAGGACTCTTCAAAGTCCAGGTTAACAGTTACAGGTTACATTAGTGCACAAGGTAATCTATATAAACGTTAAGGTAACCATAGCAACAATACTTATGCTTAATGCTATGTTACCAGTTAACTTTAATTGAAACAAACCTAATATGTGTTGAAATGACGACAAATTTGTTTGCATTTGTTTGGGACTGTTTTCAGCAGTTCATTATAAGAAAAATATACAATATCACCAGACTAGTCCTTCTATAAGACACACTAAATGATTAGACAGTTACTCAATCAACAGAAAATTAATTGCAACTGTTTTGATAACCAATTAATATCAGTCTTTTTAATTGTGAGCAGAATTGTGCTGCTTGTCTTTGTCTTATCTGACAATAAACTTGTAATTTTTTGATATTGGACAGTTTTTTGGACAAAACAAGTCATTCAAAGGCATTTTTCACTATCAATTAACAGCAGATCTGCAGATTAATCAATGATGAAAATAATCGTTAGTTGCAGCCCTAAACAGTGGTATCCAAAATGTCACTACATCTCCCCATACATCACTGAATGCTGTGAAGAATGCAAAAAGCATAGGAGGAGTAAATCGGTCGTCCTTTGGCTGCACCTTCTTTAAACTCTGCTTAGAGGAAGAGGTGTCTTCTGTTCCTTATTACCTTGAGGAGGCCGTAATGACCTCTGAAGTGTTGGTATCTGTGCTCTTTTTTCTGCCTTGTAGGTGCTGTCGCTGCCCCATCGCCGGCTGGTGTGTTACTGCCGTCTGTTTGAAGTGCCAGATCCCAACAAGCTCCAGAAGCTGGGCCTGCATCAGCGGGAGATCTTCCTGTTCAACGACCTCCTAGTGGTAAAAGCCCTCTCCTCTCCCCACCTCTCTTGTCTCCTGTCCTCTCTCTGCAGACCAACCCTTAAAATATTCTCTTTGCGTGATTTCAGGTAACCAAGATTTTCCAGAAAAAGAAGAACTCAGTGACGTACAGCTTCAGACAGTCTTTCTCTCTGTATGGGATGCAGGTTATGCTGTTTGAAAATCAGTGTAAGTGGCATTTCCTTTTATTCTATCTTCATCCCTGTGGCGTGTTAGCTGACAGTGTTTACATCACAGGGTTGGATTAGCGCAGCGACACATCCAGCAGAAATGAGAAGTCAAACCAATGGGCTGTGACATTGTTTATGCTTCGGACTTCAAACAGATTCGCCCAATGTGTTTTAACTTGGTTTTGATCAATGGCCCTTGAGTAAATGTCTCTCCCTCTCTGTCTGCCGTTGCCCCAGATTACCCAAATGGAATCAGACTTACATCAGCGATACCAGGTGCGGACATCAAAGTCCTCATCAACTTCAACGCGCCCAACCCCCAGGACCGCAAGAAGTTCACGGATGACCTACGAGAGTCAATTGCCGAGGTCCAGGAAATGGAGAAATACAGAATAGAGTGTGAGCTGCCCCCCACTTCCCATCCCCCCTCTTACTCTGTCTACCTCAGGCTGTATAAAGTAGAAACAGGGCATGGTCCTCATTACTCAACTGCGGCAGTTTACGAGGGAGAATTTTTACAGAGTTCACAGGATGGCTAAGAAAAGAGAGCAGTGTTTTTTTTCCTGGACATTCAAAAGGCAATTCCCTTAGGACATACAAGAACAGGATGTCTGAAATTATGTAGATCAATAGTGGACATTCATGAGTTTCAGACGACAAAAGGCGGCTGAATGCATTTACAGAGAAGTTATAACGCCATTACCTGGCAAGAGTGAGACGTACAAACCACTGCCACTTACCTCAGTCTTTCCATGGCTGCCTTCCACAGCTGAGCTGGAGAAGCAGAAGGGGGTGGTGAGGCCCAGCATGTCACAGAGCTCCGGTCTGAAGAAGGAAGCTGGCAACGGGAGCATGAACCGAGCCAGTCTGGATGACACCTACGCCATGGGAGAGGGCCTAAAGAGGAGCGCCCTCAGCAGCTCCCTGCGAGACCTCTCCGAAGCAGGTACAGCCAAAACGTCTTTCTTTTTACCAGCCGCTTCTTTAATGGAAGAGTACTCTCTCTCTGTCATCGGTGTGATGATACCAAGGGGATAAAAATAGCAAAATGTTGTTTCACGGCACCATACATTAATTTTATAGTCCCCCCGCTTTAAAATCCACTGTCTGACTCACTCATGATTGGATAGTTTGGTGTGGACGGTGTGTTCTTCAATGTTTAACTTCTTTTGTACTCAGCATACTTTCTTTTAGAGAGACTTAAGGTGTGCTCCACCTTTTTACAATTCAAAGGCTGAATGCAAACCTATTTGAGGTTAATTGTTTAGAAATGCAGTTATTTTTCTAGATTTGTCTTAGTCTCAGTGATGAATGAAATTGACGGGCAGGTCTCACCCCTGATCATTTAGATAAGTTTATTTCAGATCATTTCCATTCATGTATTTATCGTCACTTTTTACTTCTTCTTTTTTTTTTAACCTAGCACTTTTGCACTCCTAAGTTTGTTTTATCCAAAGACATTTCATGATAATCTTTATGTTACTTTTTATTCGAACATCATGTGGCATTTCCTCTCACGTATGTTTGCGAACCAGACAAATCGGTGCCGACGTGTACCATTCTTAAGCAGCAACGAGATCAAGATTTAGTTTCAGTCTTGGTGTTAACAGTCATTTTCACACCCATGAATATCGGTGTTTAACACAGCCGCTCTGTCTCTGAAGCAAGAATACATTTCATTCATTACAGATAACAGCTATGTGAAGTTATCGGGTGATTAACTTGATAACAAAATGAAATCCAGCCAGGGGTCTGCCTCACTGTTGGTAATACGATACGCTTTGTTCTTATGATCACTGCCTCAATGGGAAATGATAGGTCAGTCAGTGAAGAAGTCTGTATAAGTCCCTCCGCCCTCCTGTCTCCTGTGTTTTTTACGATGCAGGATGTGGCATGTTAGTGGGGTCATTTTTGTGAAGTGTTTTCTTTTTTCCTTTCCTGCCATACTCCATTCCATGTGTATTTACTGTGTTATTTCCATACACATCAGGGATTTTCCTGTATATGTGTGATTATTGGTCATGTATCATTGGCTGAGTGTGCCTAACAACGGCGAGAGTGCTCTGTTCGCCCTCAGACCTGTATATGCCTGTACATCCCATGTGCAACAACCACTGTATTGCTTTTGATGTGTCTCCTCCTTTGTGACTGTCACTGAGACCGGCTTTTTTTCGCCAACCTTGACCCTTTTTGAAAATCTACATCTTGTGACAACATTAAGAAACGAGTTGTCATACTCCATCAAGTCAAAAAAGTCTCGGAATGATTTGTTTCGGCATCAACCCTGTTCAAAAGTTTATAGAAGTAGCCCACAATCACACTTCAAAAAACTTCACTGTGAACATTTCCTTAGTCGAACAGACTTGATGCTCATGGCGTCCATATTTATTGAGATTTTTGGAAATGCAATCCAAATTTTTAAGTATTACTTGACATAGCCTCCAGTTTGAAGTGCATCTCAAAGCTTAAATCACTGGAATTTCAATGCAGCTTTAGTTTTCAACCAGAATGAAGATGTGACTTCGCTATACAGTTAGCCACAGTACCACCTGTCACCCACCACCCTCCTCCCAGACCTGAACGCGCTCTCCCCTCTCCGCCCATATTTGGACCTTACGCACAGTCACAATCCACTGCACTGCCCCCTACGGGATTGGTGGGCGGCCTAAACGTTCTGTAGTCGATCCAGGAGTGCTGTCGATCTCTAATCTGTGGTATTGCATGTCTCGGGCAGGCAAGCGGGGGCGTCGCAGCAGTGCAGGATCACTAGACAGCAATATGGAAGTAAGTTGGAAGCAGCTGGTATCCAAGCTACTCTCTATGTGATGATGTGCACTGTGAAAACACACCATTTATTTTTGGTCTTACACCTTCTTTGCTTCATAGACTCCAGTCCATTTGTTTGGATCATTTATTTTTCTTCCTGGGATGCCTTATAACCTGCTTGCCTCAGTTAGTGTGCATGCATGGGTTGCCTGCCTCTGATCCTGCCCCTTTGTGGAAGCCAGAGATCTCCTGTTTTGGTCATGTTATATGACCAATATACACTTTATCTTCAGCAAGCATGACTCTACTAATCCCTCCTCTGATCCCTCCCTTTGTCGCCTGTCTCTGTCTTTCATTCAATCACATCCAAGCGGTTTTCATTTGGTTCCTCTTCTCTGTGGCAGGGTGGTAGCTCTGTAAGACACTAGGAAACTACATCTCCTGCAGCCCCCCTCTCTCTGTCCGGGTCTGTCTTTTTCCCTTATCCACAACTTCTCTTAAATGCTGTAAGGTTCAGGGAGGAACGTAGCCTGCATAGTCAGAGGTCTACTGATGGGCTTCACACGGACTTATAAAGATGTGGATTTCATTCATTCATCTTTCCCTCATTTCATGTGTCCATGAGCTCATGTGTTGGGTTGAAGTCTGGGACCCTGAAAATTTCATTCCGCTTTCAAAGACGTCATGTGGTCTCCAGTCTTAGATGAAGCATGTGCCAAAGGAAAAGCTGTTATTAGGAGAGCTCATACCTGGATAGTGAGCAGTGTTGGACCCAGAGAAGGGGTGGAAAGTGTCCAGGCCTTTTTGTGAAGTCTGCGCTCAAGAGCTTAGTTCCTCCTGCCTTCTGATTTCTAGTTGAATGCTAATGTGTGGATGACGAGTTTGCCTGTCACATCCTCTGCATGTGGAAACTATGCCTCCATTGATTATAACAAGTTGCATGTGTGACTCTTAGAGGGTTTGGAACACTGACTGCAATGAAGATGAAATGATGTCTTTTCTGCCCCTGTTATTGACATTGTTTATGCTCCTAATGGTATTTATGTGATTGCTCTTGTTACAGTTTCAAGCCAGTTAGCTCCTTGACATCAGAGCTCCTTTGAATATAGGCTCCTTTCATCCCGAAGCTGAAATATTCCTAGTTTTGCTGCTGCCTACCATGACAACATTTTTAGTTTCTCATTTGCATGCACTATAACATTTTGCTACTTGTTTATCTGAAATATGAAAACTGTGAATTCATCCTGCTGGTGCCTTGTAGCTGTAGTTTAGTAGCTGCTGTGCAGTAGCACTTGCCTGGTGTCTGACGGACATGCTGTTACCTTTTTTCCTTCCTGCAGGGGTCCATCATTAGCAGTCCACACACACGCCGGAGAGCCACCACACCGCGTGAGGGCGCACCCCGCAGCCATCCCTCCATCCCTAACTCAGCATCGACTTCCATCCTTGGGTCACTCTTTGGCAGCAAGCGAGGCAAACCGCCATCCCAGAGCCACCCTCCTTTCCCTGCACCTGGTCAACCCACTCTCATATCCCACAAGCCCCACCCGACCAACCTGCACCACACAGCACAGGTAGCACACACAGTGCAGGTCCAACTCCACGGCCACCATTCCCAGTACTGCCAAGTCCCACAGAACCCACCGCCTTACCACCACCACCACCACTACCACCCCCCTCCCCACACGCAGTACCACCAGCACCCAGCCTACGCCTCACATGCACACCAACACGCCCATTCGCAGCACAGCCATCACAGCCAGCATTCCCATCACGCCTCACACCCCCAGCATGCTCCTCACCACCACAGTCAGCAAGCGGGTTCGGCACCTGGCGGACCCAAACCCAAACACAGTGGCATCAGCACCGTAGTGTGATGCTCCTAACGCAGAGAGGAGAAGCGCGGACGGAACTTAATGATGGAGGGACAATTGCTTACACCAAAGGGACTGACAGCATAACTCTATGGCCTGTCCACTGTGTTTAACTGCTGCTGTGATGGAAACCAGTCACACGCAGTCACCTCTTTCACCTCCAGGTCCAACTAATATGCAGGATGGAAATCGGACTCAAATCTTCCACCAGGGGCCTTTACTAGTTTGCCTGATCATGGGCCTGGCCCCATCAGGGTTTTGTTGCGGGGTGGGGGGGTTCTGTAGAGGAAGATGCTCTACGTTTTCCACACAAACACACACACACACACACACACACCCGGCCGTGACGGCTGTAGAGAAACTGTGTTTTCTCCCCAAGCCAGTCCCCACTGCTTCATTCCCTCAATAGCCCGTCTTCACATAATCAGGAGGCAAGACGACCTGAGACGAGAACATGGCTGACTGTTTTCTCTGTCACAATGATGGCATTATTTCCTGTGCACAGCCTTTTTCGGAAGTCAACTTCCAGCTCTTTGGTTTTGCAGATACTACCATCATATGAATGCAATGTGTCGTTGCCTCCCGTAGAGCTCATACGTAGTGAAGAACCTAGATATAATCATTTCACACTAACTTAAATCAAAAGGACAGGTAAACAACTGAGCTGATCGTCTCAGCCATTGTAGTTCTAGTGCTGTATTTACTGTAGATGACAGCTATATGTGTTGTCTCCTAGCTCTCATAAATAAATGTGCCAATTATTAATGCATAATCTATTTAGTCAAGACTTCATGTACAGTATATTGTGCGTAAAGTAATTTGTAAGATTATACTTACAATTATTATTATCAGCAAAAATGAATTCTATCAGTATTATACTGACTCTGTGGTAACAGGATGTAGATCTGAAAGGAGTGAACTCCCATTCAGTCCGGCCTCTAATCTATTCTGGAAATTTTGCCTTTCAAATGGATCAGAAGGAGCCTCTGGATGGCAGCTGTTGCATATG